>NW_025920305.1:138464-234656 GCF_902686445.1 Sciurus carolinensis | reverse complement strand
AATTTTTATAAAGCAGTTCTTTAAATGGCCAAAGGCAAATGAAGCAGTGCTCTACCTCACTAATCATGAGATAAATGAAAATCAAAATCACAATGAGATGTACTTGCTTTGAATGGCTACTATGATAAAGCAAGAGACACAAGTAATAGTTGAGATGGGAATAAAAGGAAACTCATGGGCCCTGTGGATGGGGATTAAATGGAGCAATCTTCATGGAAAATTGGGTGGAGTTGGCTCAAACCTTTGCAACTGGAATGGCCATGTGATCTGGCAATCCCACCTCAAAACACACAGAGAAACTGAAATCAGTCTTTCAAAAGTGTCTGCCTCCCAGGTCCACTTCAGCATTGTTTATAAAAACCAAGATATACAGACAACCTACATGTCCACCAACAAACACGAGAATGAAATGATTGTGATGTGTGGACGGATAGGTACTATGTACACATGCATACGCACACAGAAACACACACACATACACACACACACACATATTCAGTGAAATATGATTCTTTCACATGCAGGAAGAAGCCATTTCAACTGCAATAACATGGATGAAACTGGAATACATTGTATTAGTATAACACACAGAAAGGGAAATATTGTGTGATATCACCTGTATATGAACCCTAAAATTGTTGAACTTAGAGAAACAGACAGAGAGGTGGGTGCCAGGAGCTGGGTTCTGGGAACTGGGGACATGGTATCAACAGGTACAAAATTTCATTCACTGGAGCAGGAGGTTCTGCATGTCCTACATAATGTATAATGAGAAGATGGTATTAAGGTATGATGTACCTAAGTCACTTTGGTGAAAAGTGATCCAAAATACTCTCAACACACAAACACATATTGATTCATCAACCAACTTGGTTTTTGTGGTCATTTTACAGTGTACACCAAGTCAACACATTCTTTACACTAAAAAATTATGGTGATATTTGTCAGATAGACCTCAATGAACTTGGAATAAATCCGTGAAAAGAAAATAAATGAAAGAGACTAAGCTGAAGTCATTTAATGACTGAAAAATTACACATCCCACGTTTGTGCTGTCTGAAAGATTCACAGCTTACAGACAAAAGAGCATGGGTCAATGCAACAGCAGGGAAGCTCTGGACATGTGCTCCTCAGCAGAGAGCTGGCATGTCCAAGTGGAGCTGAGATCAGTGGCCTTCAGCACCATCACACCTGCTTCATAAGAAGCAGAGAAGGAGATACAGAAACTTTAAAGAGAAACAGATGATTAAAAACTACAGACTAACTTACCAAAACCATGTCATCTTCAATAATGTTGGGGAAATGTGCTCAAGGGACAGAAATTCTGAATATGAAGACAGCCATTGTTTTGAAACACTCACCTTAAATTTGAGTCCTTAAATACATGTGGTATATATTTCAACAATATAAACAAACAGAGTTAATGGACCACAATTGGAGTTTCAGACCAAAGTCTAGCGTGATCAACAGAACTGGCACACATGTCAGGATATAACAAGTCCATCAGGTCAATTCACGCCACCTAAATGCTATGAACAGCACCACACCCATAGTCACTGAGAGAGCCCAGTTTTCTCCTGAAGCATGTGAGAAGCAGGGCAGAAATGTGCCCATGCAGCCAGCCCTGAAGTGAGGGCCACCAAGTACAAGAGCTCATGTGACATGGCAACTCATCTCAAGACCATAAACCCATGCCATAAAAGACAAAGAGTAAAAACCTGATCCCTCAATATGTTCAAAACATGGACACCTTTTACAAAACACCTGGTGAATACAACTCTATTACAGAAAGGACCTTGGATGTGCCTTCCAGAAGGAAAAGTGAACATTAGATAAGAAACTTGGGAAAAAGATGGCATTAGAACAGGAATAGCAGATGGAGTCCTGAAAAAGAAGGGAGAGAATTTCTAGGAAGAGAAGCTGAATAATATCAACAGATCACAGTAGAGAGGAAATGCAAAGTCAAACTCAGTGCCTTGTAAAGAATACTACATTTAGCAGCCCCCTCGTGAGACTTCCCACTGCCCAGTGGGAAGGCACCACAGTGCCAGGTGTAGAGTGTGAGAAAGAGCAATTGATAAACTGCAGATGTTTGTGAGAAGATGATGTTGTGATTGCCTGTGCCCATAAACGTGGAAGTTATCAGAGACATCAGAAACCCCTAGAAGTTTGACTCACTATAGATTTCAGAACTGCAGGAAGCACAGTGCAGTGATCTCCAGGATGACATTGAATACTGGGGAAAATGGCTTCCTAAGGATTCCCAAGGAAGGTTCCAACAGGGAAGGATGAGAAACAGCAAGGCAGAAATGTCTGCAAGCACTTCCTGAGGGCAGGAAAGTGTACCTGTTGATCACACTGTGAGGATAGCATAGCCTTCCTAGCAGAAAGAAATGTAGTTGGAACACTGATGACAGAACTGTGTACTTCCACATCCAGATGAAAAGCAATCTGCACAAAATTAATGCTGAAAGGAATCCCACACTGGGAAAAAAAAATGATTGCAGCAACTGAGCAAGTGAGTTATCCGAAACTGCAAGGAGGGTTATCATTGTAAATATCAGCCTTTGACCACCCATGGTAGTAGATTCAAGGAGAAAAACACATCATCAACCTCAGTAGACACAGAAAATCATGGGATTACATGCCACATATATAAAAGTTGAAAATTTTATGATGCAATGAAAGAAAGGTTTTCTGTTACTGTGAGGAAATATCAATAATGCCAGGAATACCATTTTGGGATTAAACATGGGAAACTTCTGTCTCAGATTGTATGTGAGTAAAGGTACCTTCTCTCCCTGTTTCTGCTCCTCATGACTGTAGTGGTGTTACTGTCAATACAGAAGGTACAGTTGATAATCACTGAAAGGAGGACAACGTCATCTTTCTTTGCACAGAGATTAAATTCTGTGGACGCAAACTCTGGAGACCTTGGCTGAATTGTATGACTTTAGTCCATGTATGAAACATCTTTGAGATTACAGAGATTATTGGGAGGAAAGTCAGAATAAAAATCATTGGGGTCAATATTCCACCATTAAACTATTATTCAAACTCCACTTAAGAATGACACACTTAAGTTGCATCAAATAAAATGAACTCCCAATTTATTTCACAATAAAATTGGTCACATCTCCACTTGAAATCGATGGTATGAATTGGTCTGATTATCACTACTGGACTTTTAATAAAGTGAGCAACCATTTATTCCAATTAAAGAGCAATAAGTGTAAAAGTAAAATGAATCTGAAAAGAGAAACTAGAACTAACAATAGAAGACATGACCCAAAGGAGGTAAATGCACACATTCTACAGAGTGCAAAGAAGACAGCTCATAGAATCATGTTTGACTGTGGAGGGCACAGAATAAAACTACTCCCAAGAAAAGTAGGATCTGTGTACTAGTGTTGGCCTGTGAATATGGAGTGTGCTCTGCATATTTAATCCCATGCTCCTTTTGTTAGCTAGGGCTCAACTGAGGAATGAGCTGCAGCCGCTTCAAGAACCACTGATACATAGTGAGTTAGTTTTCTCTTTTGGCTTTCAATACTTTTCTACACCTTTGCCTATAGATAATGCAATTCCAACAGTCTTCCTGTGGACTTCTGCAGATTCAACATCATTATCAACCCTCAGGTAGCCAACATGATGTTGACTTCCTTGCCTTATTTTGGAGATTTAGACATTCTTTTCTGCCATGGCCCTCTGTCCATTTGTCACTTTCCTCCTTCCTTCTCAAGATGCACGTCTTTCCATGTGGTAACAGTTTGCCTGTTCCATAATCTATCTTTGCTCTTCTGTTTTCTCTTTGACTGGTTATTTCGATGGTTGCTGATTATTTCTTGTACTTCATTCAGTCAGCTGCGGAAGCTTGCTAGTGAATTTCTCAGTTCAGTCATGGTATTTTTCTGCCCTGGTATTTTTGTGATTTTCTTACTGATTTCCATTTCTTCTTTCACTTTTTATTTTGTGGACTTGTTGATTCCCTGAGTTCATTATTTGCATACTTGGATTCTCTCGAGGTTCACTAATCTTTTTTATTTAATTTTTAATTTTATTATTTTTTTATTGTAAACAAATGGGATACATGTTGTTTCTCTGTACATGGAGTAAAGGCATACCATTTGTGTAATCATAAATTTATACAGGGTAATGTTGTTTGATTCATTCTGTTATATTTCCATTCCCCCCACCCCTCCCACCCCTCTTTTCCCTCTATACAGTCCTTCCTTCCTACATTCTTGCCCCCCTTCCTTACCCTAACCCTAACCCTAACACTAAATCCTCCCACCCCCCATTATGTGTCATCATTCACTTATCAGCGAGATCATTCATCCTTTGGTTTTTTGAGATTGGCTTATCACTTAGCATGATATTCTCCAATTTCATCCACTTGCCTGCAAATGCCATAATTTTATTATTCTTTATAGCTGGGTAATATTCCATTGTATATATATACCATGGTTTCTTTATCCATTCATCAATTGAAGGGCATCTAGGTTGGTTCCACAATCTGGCTATGGTGAATTGAGCAGCTATGAACATTGATGTGGCTGTATCTCTGTAGTATGCTGATTTTAAGGCCTTTGGGTATAGGCCAAGGAGTGGGATAGCTGGATCAAATGGTGGGTCCATTCCATGCTTTCTGAGGAATCTCCATACTGCTTTCCAGAGTGGCTGCACTAATTTGCAACCCCACCAGCAATGTATGAGTGTATCTTTTTCCCCACATCCTCGCCAATACCTATTGTTGCTTGTGTTCTTGATAATCACCATTCTAATTGGGGTGAGATGGAATCTTAGGGTAGTTTTGATTTGCATTTCACTTATTACTAGAGACATTGAGCATTTTTTCATATATCTGTTGATTGCTTGCAGACATTCTTCTGTGAAGTGTCTGTTCATATCCTTAGCCCATTTATTGATTGGATTATTTGTATTCTTGGTGTAGAGTTTTTTGAGTTCTTTATAGATTCTGGAAATTAGTGCTCTATCTGAAGTTTGAGTGGCAAAGATTTTCTTCCACTCTGTAGGCTCTCTCTTTACATTACTGATAGTTTCCTTTGCTGAAAGAAAACTTTTTAGTTTGAATCTATCCCAGTTGTTGATTCTTGCTTTTATTTCTTGTGCTATGGGAGTCCTGGTAAGGAAGTCTGATCCTAAACCGACATGTTGAAGATTTGGACCTACTTTTTCTTCTATAAGATGAAGGGTCTCTGGTCTGATTCTGAGGTCCTTGATCCATTTTGAGTTGAACTTGTGCAGGGCGAGAGACAGGGATTTAATTTCATTCTGTTGCATATGGATTACCAGTTTTCCCAGCACCATTTGTTGAAGAGGCTATCTTTTCTCCATTGCATATTTTTGGCCCCTTTGTCTAGAATGAGAAAATTGTATTTATTTGGGTTTGTGTCCTTTTCCTCTATTCTGTACCATTGATCTACCTTTCTATTTTGGTACCAATACTATGCCCGTTTTTGTTACTATTGCTTTGTAGTAGAGTTGAAGATCTGGTATTGTGATACCCATTGCATCGCTCTTTCTACTGAGGATTGCTTTAGCTATTCTGGGTTTCTTATTCTTCCAGATGAATTTCATGATTGCTTACTCTATTTCTGTAAGGTACATCATTGGAATTTTAATTGGAATTGCATTGAATCTGTATAGCACTTTTGGTAGTATGGCCATTTTGACAATATTAATTCTGCCTATCCAAGAATATGGGAGATCTTTCCATCTTCTAAGGTTTTCTTAATTTCTTTCTTTAGTGTTCTGTAGTTCTCATTGTAGAGGTCTTTCACCTCTTTTGTGAGATTGATTCCCAAGTATTTTAGTTTTTTCAAGGCTATTGTGAATGGGGTAGTTTTCCTAACTTCTCTTTCTGAAGATTCATCACTTATGTATAAAAATGCATTGGATTTATGAGCATTGATCTTGTAACCTGCTACTTTACTGAATTCATTTATGAGTTCTAAAAGTTTTCTGGTGGAATTTCCGGCTTCCTCTAAATATATAATCATGTCATCCGTGAACAGGGATAGTTTGAGTTCTTCTTTTCCTATTCGTATCCCTTTAATTTCTTTGGTTTGTCTAATTGCTCTGGTTAGTTTCAAGGACGATGTTGAATAGAAGTGGTGAAAGAGGGCATCCCTGCCTTGTTCTGGTTTTGTGGGGGAATGCTTTCAGTTTTTCACCATTTAGAATGATATTAGCTATGGGCTTAGCGTAGATCACCTTTACAATGTTCTTAAAACCATTTTTTGCAATTGCAGGAATGAACCTGAAGGACACTGTGTTAACTTAAATAAGTGAATTGCAGAAACTCAGTGATGCTTATGGGGTCAGATGTTAAAATCACATTAGTGCTTGTATTCTGGGTATTTTATGGGCCTTTCTTCCTTTCTTTCCCCTATGGTGTTCCTTCGTGGTTAAGCAGTGTTCTCTCAGAGCATCTTGTGATTCTTTGCTCTTCACATTTAAGGTATCTTTGAAAGGACTTGTTTCTTGGTTACCATCAGATTCTAAACAGATTTTGTAGTCATAATAAATGATTTTGAACTGACTGCAAACTATTTTGATCAGGAAAAAGGAAAAACACATCCCTCTGTAAAACTCCTTTCGCCCTCCATATTTTGCATTTCTTTTTATTTTTACAGACTGCATTTTGATTCATTGTAAACAAATGGGGTACAACTTTTTGTTTCTATGGTTGTACACAATGTAGATTCACACTATTTGTGTAATCATACATGTACATAGGGTAATGATGTCTGTTTCATCCCACCTTCTTTCCAACTCCACCTCTCCCCCCTCTCATTTTCATCTACAAAATGCAAAATTCCTCCATTCTTCTCTTATGCCACAACCACCAAACCCCATTATGTATCATTATCCACTTATCAGAGAAAACGTTCGGCCTTTTGTTTTTTGGAATTGGCTTATTTCACTTAGCATGATATTCTCCAATTCCATCCATTTACCTTCAAATGCCATAATTTAATTCTTCTTTATGGCTAAATAATATTACATTATGTATATATACCAAATTTTCTGTATCCACTTATCAGTTGAAGGGCATCTAGGTTGGTTCCATATTATATCTATTGTCAGTTGAGTTGTTATAAACATTAATGTGGCTGCATTATTGTAGTATGCTGATATTAAGTCTTTAGGGTATAAACTGAGGAGGGGAAAAACTGGGTCAAAAGGTGGGTCCATTCCAAATTTTTTCATAAGCTCCATACTGCTTTCCAGAGTAACTGCACCAATTTTCAAATTCACCAGCAATGTACAAGTGTGCCTTTTACCCCACATCCACGACAATGCCTATTATTGCTTGTGTTCTTGATAATGGCCATTCTAATTGGAGTGACATGGAAACTTAGGGTGGTTTTAATTTGTATTTCCCTAATTACTAGAGATGTTGAACACTTTTTCATATATTTGTTAATTGCCTGTATATCTTTTTCTGGGAAGAGTCTGCCCAGTTCCTTAGCTCATTTATTGAATAGGTTCTTTGTATTTTTGGTGTAATGCTTTTTGAGCTCTTTGTAGGTTTTGGAGATTAGTGCTCTATCTAAAGTACATGTGGAAAAGATTTTCTCCCACTCCATAGGCACATTTTTCACAGTATTGATTGTATCCTTTGCTGAGGAAAAGCTTTGTAGTTTGAATCCAACCATTTATTGATCCTTGATTTCATTTCTTGTGCTTTAGGAGTCTGGTTAAGGATGTCCGATCCTAAGCCAACTTGATAAAAATTCAGGTCTACTTTTTCTTCTATTTGGTGCAGAGTCTCTGGTCTAAGTCCTAGGTCCTTGATCCATTTGAATTGAGTTTTGTGCATGGTGACAGATAGAGATTTAATTTTATTTTGTTGTATAAGGATTTATAGTTATTCCAGCACCATTTATTGAAGAGGTTATCTTGTCTCCATTGTATGTTTTTGGCACCTTTGTCTAGTATGAGAAAACTCTATGTATGTGGGTTTGTCTCTTTTTCTTCTATTTTGTACCATTGGTATTCCTGTCTATTTTGGTGCCAATACCATGCCATTTTTGTTACTATTGCTCTGTAGTATAGTTTAAGGTCTGGTATTGTGATACCTCCTGCTTTGCTCTTCCTGCTCAGGATTGCTTTGGCTATTCTGAGTTTATTATTCTTCCAAATCAATTTCATAATTGCTTGCTCTATTCTATTAGGAATGTCATTGGGATTTTAATTGGAGTTGCATTGAATCTGTATAGTGCCTTTGGTAGTAGGGCCATTTTGTCAATATTAATTCTGCCTATCCAAGAACATGGGAGATCTTTCCATCTTCTAAGGTTTTCCTCAATTCCTTTCTTTAGTGGTCTATAGATTTCATTGTAGAGGGCTTTTGCCTCTTTTGATAGATTGATTCCCAAGTATTTTGTTTTTCTTGAGGCTATTGTGAGGAGTGGTTTTCCTATACTCTTTCAGGGGATTTATTCATTATGAATAGAAAAGCATTAGATTTATGTGTGCTGATATTACATGCTGCTACTTTGCTGAATTCATTATTAATTCTAGAAATTTTCTGGTGGAGTGTTTTGGATTCTCTAAATATAGAATCATGTCATTGGCAAATAGTGATAGCTTGAGTTATTTTCCTGTTCATATCCCTTTAATTTCTTTGGTCTGTCTGATTACTCTGGCTAGTGTTTCAAAGATGATATTGAATAGAAGTTGAGAAAGGGGATATCCCTGCCTTGTTACAGATTTTAGAGGGAATGCTTTCAATTTTTCTCCATTTATAATGATGCTATCCTTAGCGTACTTAGCCTTCAAAATGTTGAGATATGTTTCTACTATTCCTTCTTTTTCTAGTGTTTTGAGGAAGGAGTGGTGCTGTATTTTATCAAATGCTTTTTCTTCATCTACTGAAATAATCATATGATTCTTAACTTTAAGTCTATTGAATTTCATTCATTGGTTTCCAGATGTTGAACCAACCTTGCATCCTTGGGATGAACCCCACTTGATCATGGTGCACTATCTTTTTAATGTTTTTGTGTGCAGTTTGACAGAATTTTGTTAAGGGTTTTTGTGTGTATGTTCATCAGGGATGATGGTACAAAGTTTTCATTCCTTGATGCATCTTTGTCTGGTTTTGATATCAGAGTGATACTAGCTTCAAAGAATGAGTTTGGTTGGGTTCCATCCTTTTCTATTTCATGGAATACTTCGAGGACTGGTATTAGTTCTTCTTTGAAGGTGTTGTAGATCTCAGCTGAGAATCCATCAGGTCCTGGACTTTTCTTGGTTGGTAGACTTTTGATGACTTCTTCTATTTCAGTGCTTGATATTGATCTGTTTCAATCGTGTATGTTTTCCTGAGTCAGTTTGTGTGGATCATATATCTCTAGAAACCTATTGATGCCTTTGAGATTTTCTATTTTGTTGGAGTATAGATTTCAAAATAGGTTCTAATTAGGTTATGTATTTCAATGGTATCTGTTGTGATATTTCCTTTTTCATCACAAATTCTAGTAATTTGAGTTTTCCCTCTCCTTCTCTTTGTTAGTGTGCCTAAGGGTTTATCAATTTTGTTTACTTTTTCAAGGAAATCAACTTTTTGTTTTATCAATTTTTTCAATTGTTTCTTTTGTTTCAAATTCATTGATTTCATCTCTGATTTTAATTATTTCTCATCTTCTACTTTTGATATTGATCTGTTCTTTTTTACTAGGGCTTTGAGATGTTGACTTTTTATTCTTTAAATGTATGAACTCAATGCAATGAATTTTCCTCTTAGTATTGATTTCATAGTGTTCTAGATATTTTGACATGTTGTATGGTTGTTCTCAATTACCTCTAAGAAATTTTTATATCCTCCTTGATATCTTCTGTTATCATTGTATCATTCAATAGCATGCTATTTAATCTCCAGGTGTTGGAGTAGATTGTGTCTTATATTAGCTTTGATTTCTAATTTCATTCCACTATGATTTGATAGAATACAAGGTAGTATCTCTAATTTTTTTATATTTACTCAGGGCTGCTTTGTGGCATAACATGTGATCCACTTATGAGAAGGATCCATGAGCTGCTGAGATGAAAATGTATTCTCTCAATGATGGATAAAATACTCTATATGGGTTGGTTAAGTCTGAATCATGGGTGGTATCATTTAATTCTATAATTTCTTTATTTTTTGTTCCAAGGATCTAACCATTGGTAAGAACAGTGTATTGAAGTCACCAAGTATTAGTGTGCTCTTGTCTATTTGTTTTTGTGATTGAAAGGATTTTTTTGATGTACTCAGTTATGCCATTGTTTGGGGCATAATATTTACAATCATTATGTCTTGCTGTTTTATGGTTCTTTTAAGCAGTATGAAATGTCTTTCATTTTCCCTTCTGACTAACTTAGGCTTGAAGTCCATTTTATCTGATATAAGGATGGAGACCCGTGCTTTTTTACTGAGTCTGAGTGCATGGTATGTTTTTCCCATCCTTTCACGTTTAGTCTGTGCATGTATTTTCCTATTTGATGAGTCTCTTGAAGGCAGCATATGGTTGAGTCTTTCTTTTTAATCCAATCTGCCAGTCTATATCTTTTTATTAATGAGTTTGGGCCATTAACATTCAAGGTTATTATTGAGATATTATTTGTATTCTTGGTCATGTTGGCTTATTTACAGTTTTTAATTTGACTTGGTTTTTCCTTTGATTGTCTTTCCCTTTAGGACAGTTTCTCCTTTTCCTGACTTGCATTCTTGTTTTTCATTTCCTCCTCATGGAATATTTTGCTGAGAATGTTATGTAGTGCAGGCATTCTATTTGTAAATTCTTTTAACATTCATTTATCATAGAGGTATTGTATTTCATCATCAAATCTGAAAGTTAGTTTTGTTGGGTATAAGATTCTTGGTTGGCATCCATATTCTTTCATAGCTTGAAATATCTTGTTCCAGGCCCTTCTAGCTTTTAGGGTGTGGGCTGGGAAATCTGCTGAAATCCATGTTGGTTTCCCCTTATATGTAATCTGATGCTTTCCTTCTGTAGCCTTTAAAATCCTCTTTATTTTGTATGTTATGCATTTTCACTACAATATGTCTTAGGTGTGGATCTGTTGTAATTTTGTGCATTTGCATTCTATAAGCCTCTTGTATTTGGTTTTCCATTTCATTCTTCAGGTTTGGGAAGTTTTCTGATATTATTTCATTGAATAGATTGCTCATTTCTTTGGTTTGTACCTCTGTGCCTTCCTCAATCTCAATAATTTTTTAATTTGATCTTTCCATGATTGCCCATAATTCTTGGAGTTTCTGTTCATGATTTCTTACCATCTTATCAATTTGGTCAACTTTATTTTCAAGATTAAATATTTAGCCTTCATTGTTTGAGGTTCTGTATTCCAAGTGATTTATTCTGTTGGTGAAGTTTATATTGAGTTTTTAATTTGGTTCATGGTTTCCTTCATTTCAAGGATTTTTTTTCAAAATCTCTATCTCTTTATTGAAATGCTCTTTTGCTTCCTGCATTTGCTCTTTTAACTCTTTACTGGAGTAATCTTTCATTGCCTGCATTTGCTCTCTTATCTCATCATTTGCTTCATGGATCATTTTAATTATATGCATTCTAAATTCTTTTTCTGTTATTTCTACTGCCATGCTGTCATTGTATTCTATTAAAATAGCACCTTGGTTTGTTTGGGACACTTTCTTCCCTTATGTTTTCATGTAGTTTCTGTATCTTTCCCTCCAGCAGTGAGGATCTGAGGAATTGCAATTTCCCCCCTGTAGGCTTACCACAGTGCTGCAGGCTTCCAACACCTCTCCTTTATGGGGGAGAGCAATATTAGCAGCACCCAATACAAACATGCAGCCCCAAGCCAGATATACCCTATGAAGGCACTAACAGTATTATAAGAATCAGAGAGGATGAGTTTGTTTACTATCTACAGTCTATCCAAAAGCCTTGCAATGAGAGCTACAATTTCTGGTGGTAAAGAGGATGGGGAAGGGAGTAGGATATAACTCTTAATGGGATAAGAATGAATATATAGTAATAGTAGATCATGGGAAGAGTGAAAGTGAGATCAAACAAAGTTGGTTGTTAGCATGAGAAAAGGGGAAAAGAGACTCCAATTATACACGTAAGCAAAAGAAATATAGAATGAGAAAACAATAAAGATATAAAAAATTTAAAAAATCTACTGTATAAAATTCATATACTATTCGAAACTCCCAGTCTTCAGTGTCCTGATGCAAGAGAGGTACCTGACCAAGAGTTTCCAGTCTCACCCCAATTACAATGGTTATTATCAAGAATACAAGCCATGACAGGTGTTGGCGAGGATGTGGAGACAAAGGTACACACATACATTACTGGTGAGGTTGGAAATTAGTGCAGTCATTCTGGAAAGCAGTATGGAGATCCCGTAGAGAACACGGAATGGAACCACCGTTTGACCAGCTACACTCCTATACCTGAAGGACTTACATTCAACATACTACAGTGATGCAGCCACATCAATGATTATAGTAGCTCAATTCACAATAGCTAGATTTTGGAACCAACTTAAATGCCCCTCAATAGATTAATGGCTAAACAAACTGTGGTATTTATACACAATGGAATATTATTCAGCCATGAGGAAGAATAAAATATGGCATTCACATGTAAATGGATGGAACTGTAAATGTCATGCTAAGTTAAATAAGCCAATCCCAAAAAACCAAAAGTCAAATGACTTCTCTGATAAGTAGATGATGATACATAATGTGGGGGAACAGGTAAGGGAAGAATGGAGGAAGGATGGATTGTGTAGAGGGAAATTATGGGTGTGGAAGGAATAGGGGAAGAAAAGATGATTAATGATACAGACATAATTATCCTCTCTACATGTATGATTAGAAAAACGGTGTGACTCTACTTCATGTCCCACCAGAGAAAAGAAAGTTGTACCCCATTTGTGTACAATGAAATCAAAAAATAATTTTAATAAACTAAAAAAAAATTTTAATGACTACCTAAAACCTTGAGAATTTTCAGGAATATTAACTTTAAATATTTTCCTACATAATGAAGAGCCTACATAGTCCTTTGGTTAGGATGTCATAGGCTCTCAGAACACTGTTGTACATCCAAGCTCTGAAGTGGGTGCCTGGAAAATGTAAGGTGGGAAAGGGGCATTTATGGATTACACAGAAGCAGTTTCTTAGGCCAGCACACTTTAATAGAAGTATGATGCAAATCCACTGTGAATTTTACATTTCCTCCTGTTTTAAAAAACATCACATGTAAGCAGATGAAATAGTTTGAAGAGTATAAATGTACTTATTTTATTCAAATTACAATTTAAACTTGTAATCAAAGTGAAAATTTTCAATGTAATCTCTGTACATTTGCTCAAACTACAACTTCTCAGTCTGAGTGCATTTCACACTTGTGGAATATCTGAACTCACACTAGTGCCATTTAAAGTGTCAAGGGCAGCATGGCCTTTCTTTTCCATATAAATCATTAGGGACACTGCCCTATTGCAGAATAAATCCTGGGATATCAGATCAGACATCAAATGTCCTTGGGGAACCTGTCAATTTCATTGAAAAGAATGAGGTAAATTTGGAAACAATTCTGTTACTTTTAATCAGCAAAAATGGGCAGATAGTTGGGTAGCAGCATGATAAAGCTCCAGTAAGACCCTCTGACCTTGGAATTTTATGGTGGGTGTGAAAGGAATAAAACATCAAACTGTTGTTTGAGAAATAAAAGAACACAAAGAAACCTACAAGCTGGAGGATGGTGTGCGTGGCTTTGTGTTCAGGAGATGACTGGGAGGAGACGTGGGGGCTGTGGATATGTTGGGCTCTCCTGTGGTGTCTGTAGAGGAGATGCACCATGTACAAGCTGGTACAGACCATGAGGAGCACAAACAACAGATCACGAACCAGTAAGACAGCATGGAATGAAAATGAATTATGTGTTCCAAAATGCCTGGTTCGACAGTATGCATGAGCATACCCAGTACCAACCAAAGTGAAATTTCTGATGTCTGTGACAGATTCAATAACATGGAAGTAGACAATCATGTTGAGGACCCAGAAGAAAAGGAAGGAGGGACAAGTCCACGTAGGGAGCTTATATTTTATCCACACCCACTTAGAGTTACTGGGATTGACAATGATGGCTTGAAATGTACTCAGGAGAGAGGTGGTGCAGATGGAAACACCCCGGGTCACTCTGTATAAGAACAACACTGCCTGACAACCAGCCTCATTCAAAAACCTCCTTACTCCAAAAGATGATGCGATATCTGGTATCAACGTGAACATGATGGTCAAAGCATTGACCAACAAGAGGTGCATAATTATGGGATCTATGTGCTTCTTCAGTTGGGGTTTAACTAAGAAGGTGTACGCATACAACATGAAGAGCAAGGAGTTCCCCAGGACACCAATGCATAACTGAGAGATGAGGAAAACCCCAAAGATTGTGTCACCTGGAAACATTTTATTCTGATTATTATTTTGGAGTGTTGGGAATGGAATACAGATTTTCATGCATGTCGGGCAGGTGCAGTAACATTCAGCTACACCCACAGACCAGAAATATTATCTTAATAATGGCTTCAAGGTCATAATGATCTAGATCTGCAATGAAAGTGAATAATTACATAAAATTATTTATAAGACGTAGCTTCTGCAAGCATACTGACATTGCAGGAAGAGAAAACAGTGGTGAAATGTCCACTCTTCTTGCATTTGAGGGCATCATTAAACACTTCCTGGGCCTGGATTCTAGATGTCCTAGAGGAAACAGATCACATAAGTAGTTGAAGAGAGAAGCTGTAATTCAAGCCTCCTCACTGCATTCTATGATACTGAGCAGGGGACATGTGTCCTGTGTGAAAGACAAATATTCAAGTTATAAGCATATTTTCTTCTGAGTCCCAGGCTGTTTGATCTTCAACCTACATTTCTGTAGTCTCAAGTCTCTGAAGAACATGATCCTCCTAACAGACAAACTACACTGTGTCCTTAAACCTCTGTCTTTTAGTACTCATTGCACACACCCTTCCTCAAAGGCAATGACTGCCAAACATGCATCCAACACAGAATTTTCCTCCTGGAGACTTTTCACCTCCCTCCATACCCATGGGTCTAACAGCAACGATCTGAGACACACGTTCCTCTCACAACTTGTGCAGAGCTAATGACATGCAGAGGCCAAGATGGGGGCTCAATGTCCCACAGTGCTCAGGAAACACCAGGACAGGGAATGTGGGGGCATCACAGTCACTCTGACCATGATTGAAAAACCCAGGCTAACAGAGAGCCCTGCATCCTGAGGACTGCCACAGAAGAACAATCCAACCATTTCCTTGTATGTTTCTGAATATTTTCTTATGGAAACAGAATGAGTAACCAATGTAACCAATGACTTTTTTTCTGGTTAACAGTGGAATTGATAAGGTTAACATCTCAAGTGTACTTTTTGGATTATGGAGTTTATTTCACTATTTCATTTGCTTGGGGATATTTTCTTCCACTAACCCAGTTGCTCCTTCACCTGACCCACAGTCATTTATTCTCTCCTGGACCTCTGGTCAATTCCACTTGTCTCCACACTGAGCAAGTCCATGAGAACATGCTCAGGTCATCCCAGGCTGCACTTTCATCACAATCCCTGCTTTGCATGATCTGCACTGTAATAATCCCACACTCATTATCCTGTTAAGGGAGAGGCACTCAAATTATTTACTGAGCACACACAGAGTTGGAGTACTGTTCCTTCACAGGCTCATTTATACCTTCCACCAACTCTGCAATTTAGGTTTTATGATTTTTGAGTTGTTTGAAACTGTGAATCTTGACATGGTTGACTATGGTGACCATAGTTTCATTTTTAAAATGGGTCTTGGTTTAATATGTGATATGACATTTTCAAGGGGAATCCTCAAGTGTTTTGATTATTTATAATTTTCCAGTTTGTGAGTCATGGCCTACCCCCTCCTCACTCTTAGCAGAGATCTTTCCTCAGCCATTTTCTGTCCTTCCCAGTTTATTGCCTTTAGCAATCCTAAGTCCTTCATAACTTGATCATTCAGATCTATTCATAACATTCCCTTCAGTACTAATAGAAGTCACACTCCCTCCTGACAGAACTAGGGGAACAGGGATGATTCCCAGGATTTTATCTGGACATAACACTCTAAGTCTGCATAGCCTGATTGGATGAGTTGGATCAGCTCCACTGCAGACAAGCAGAGGAAGGGGACCACTGCAGTATGGGGCGCATGCTGGGACCTGAGGAGGTTCATGCACACCACTCTTGACCACCCAGGAGGGAAAATCAAGATGTAAATGGATAAACATCAGTCTAGAACCATGATAGGATTCCGACAGGTTGCAGATCAGAGCAACAGGTGCACAGCGTGGAAACAGCATGAAGGGAATTTAAACACCCAGGCTGAGATGCCATCCTGCCCTGCTAGTCCATAGAGAGGGACAAGCACAAACCTCTGTCTGATAATTAAACTTTTCTAAGAGCATGAAATTAAAATATTTTGGTACAAGGCTCTGCTAAATAATTGAATTTATGTGTATATTAATTAACTCATTTCACCATTCCACACTGTTTATAAATCACAATGCACTCTCTGCACCACATGCATAAATGCAATAATAATTGCTCAAAGTGAACAACTATGCATCCAAATGAGACAAATTATGGAAAGCACTTTCACTTCCTTGGGAGTCTAGAAACAAAAGTCAGATCTACAAAATCACTAACCAGAATTCCCAGGAGGACTGTTTTAAACTTTTGTGCTCAGACAAATATATTATCAATATATGTGAAGTAAACACAGATAATTAATAGAACCGAGCAGGAGATTTCAGCAAGTTTTTCTAATCAAAGGAACCTGCACAAGAATGTCAGGATATAACAAATCCACCAGGTCGAATCACACTCGCCACCTGAATGCTATGCACAGCACCACACCCACAGTCACCGTGAGAGCCCAGATTTCTCCTGAGGCACTTAAGGTGCAGGGAGGAAATGTGCCCACACAGCCAGTCCTGAAGTGAGGGCCACCCAGTGCAAGAGTTAATGTGACACAGTCATTCATCTCAAGACCGTAACTCCATGTCACAAAAGACAAAGAGGAAAAACTAATCTCTCAATATATTCAAGCCATGGGCACTTTTACTCACCCATGGTGAGTTAAATCCCATTATAAAGAGCACTGTGGATGTGCCTTCTTCAAGTACATGTGCAGAGCACATAAGAACCTTGTAGAAATGATGGCACAGAATAAAAATACCAGAATGAGCCCTCTGATAAAGAAGAGAATTACTATGAAGGAAAGTAGAATAATGTCAACAACCCACAATAGAAAGAAAAAATGAAGCCAAACTCAGTACCTTGTAAAGAATACTACATTTAACTCCCGCTCTCTTTAGAGTGTACCACTGCCCAATACAAGAGCCCAACAGTGTCAGGTGCACAATGTTAGTGAGAGGTCAGATGTGCACTCCTGTAATCCTGTGACCCAGGAGCCTGAGACAAGAGGATGGCAAGGTCAAGTTAGCAAGTTAGCAAGACACTGTCTCAAAATAAAATATAAAAAGACCTGAGGATGAAGCTCAGTGGAAAACTCAATACCCAGTACCATCAAAGAGAGACAGAGAAAGATGAAAAAACAAATAAAAACAAAAACAAAAAAAAGACCAATTGAAAAAGTGCAAACATTTGTAGAGGTGAGATTGTGACTAATGATGCCAACAATTTTGGAATTTTCAGAGATATGGGAAAATACCCAGAAGACTCAACTAACCATCAATTTCAAAACCACAGGAAGTCACAGTGCAGGACTATCCATGATGAGATTGAATAGTGGGAAAACATGCCCCAAATGAACATAAGAAATCCCAAAGGCAAGAAAGTGTATTCCATTAATCATATTGTGAGGGTAGCTTGACCTTCATGGCCAAAGAAATACATTTGGTACATTGTTGACAAGAGGGTGTACTTCCACATCCAGATGAACAGAAATCTGCACAAAATCATTGCTGAAAGAAATCCCACATATTGCAAAACAGATTCTGAGCTAGTGAACTATCCAAAAATGAAGTTTGATTTAGCATTATAAACATCAACTGTGTGATCACCCACAGTAGTAGATTCAAGGAAAAAACTCATCATCAACCTGAATGGATACATAAAGTCACATATTTAAAAGTTAAATTTTATGGCTATATCTATAGAAAAGATGTATATTACTATGGTAAAAGAATCAGCTGTGTCAAAGTATCATATTTGGGGTAAAACATGGAAAGCTTCCCATGAGATTGGATATGAGTAAAGGAATCTTCTCTCCCTACTTCTG
The DNA here is from genome assembly GCF_902686445.1 of Sciurus carolinensis. NCBI lineage: Eukaryota > Metazoa > Chordata > Mammalia > Rodentia > Sciuridae > Sciurus > Sciurus carolinensis. Next base: position 216,293 of record NW_025920305.1, on the reverse strand, counting down.
CTCCTGATGACTGTAGGGGGCTTTATTGTCAATACAGAAGGTACAGTTAATAATCACTGGAAAGAAAGCAACATTATCTTTCTTCATACTCTGAGTAAATTTCATAGAGGAAAACTGCAGAATCATTGGTTAAATTCTTTGAATTCTATGAGAGGTTTTTCTAGGTAATTAGGGGAAAAAGTCAGTATAAAAAATTTCTTGGATTGTTATATCGCAAGACTATTATTAAAATACCATTTAAGAATGATACCATTTAGATAGCATTAAATGACACAAAATCTGAAATAAGATGTTAAGGTAACAATTGGAAAAATGATGATATAAACCAATCTAAATGACTAGCATTTTAATAATGCTGCTGTGGACACATATTATGACACAGAGGAGAGTAGAAAGGGAGGCAGAAAATAAAATTGCATGAAAATTATTTGAAATATAAATAAATATCAAGTGAGTCATTGAAAATAAAGATGAGTACATAAGAAAAATTACAGATTACAGTAGACCTAAGATTGTTGTGGAATTCAAATGATGCTGTTAAGAGAAAACTCAAGATATGCATATCAATAATGTGTGGTCGAGATTTTAAACAAAACTCTATTGATTATATAGTGATGGATATGCAGACATATAACAGATAGTAACATACACAAAAATGAAAGAATGGAAATAACACAGGCATATATAAAGGAAAGAGAATTAGAGATAGGAAGTAAGAGAGGAAGACAAAGGTATATTCTAACAGAAATATTAAAAAGAAAAATCTGAAAATGACTGATGTCTCTGTGCAGAAGCTCAGAAGAGGTAAAGGGAATACAGACAAAGGCTTCCCACCTCACTCTCTCCCATGGCTGAGGGCTGCAGGGTTCATGCTTCAGAGAGTTGGCCTCCCTCACACAGTGGTGTGTCATGGAAAGGCTGCAACTGGCTAGTAGACTCTATATTTCAGGGACAGAATGACAGAACTTCTTCCCCAAGAGACATCATTCAACTTGTCACCTGCTACCTCAATGACCTTGTTTACCAGGAATCCTCTCCCACATGCACAGTGACTCTCTGGGTGTTAACTGTCTGGTTTATTAATTATGAATGCTGAGTCTTCTCTGGAGGTTGATTCCCTGGTTGAACTGCTTCAAAAAGTAAACTTGAGTATCAAGAAAGACACTAAAAGTTTCCAGGAAGCTAATGGAAATGACCACAGCCCTCAGTGAAAGCTGATCCTGAGCAGGACCCCAGAGGACACACTGGCTGCTCCAAGGGAGGCCACTGTGCCTCCTGCACTCACAGAGTGTTTTAGCTCCTTCCACACTCCATGCAAGCACAGACCAGGTGCAGGGCCAAGAGTGAACTGCCAGCCACTGACAGGTAGAAGGAAAAGAAAAGATGAAGTTAGGGATTGAAATGGAGTAAATTATACTCCATGCACATATGACTATGTTACAGTGAAACCCACTATTATGTATAACTGTAAAGCAATAATAAAAATAGTTCACAAAAATAGTGCATTCCCATGAATCCTCCATTTCTTTACTAGCAGCATTTTGTGTGAAAACTGCTACTAAGTTTGGAATGTTTCAACCTTGGACATTTTCGAGACACACAGAATCAGATATGATGATACAGGAACTGATTTTCAAGGGTTCATGAATGGGAAAGAGTTTCACAGGAACTCCATTGTAATGGCTGATTTGAATTGTCAACTTGATTGGATTAAGTGGGGGCTATGATTAAGAGACTTCTGGATGTGTCAATGAGTGTGTGTGTCTAGGAATGATTGGAATGTGGGATAGTGAACTGAAGTAAAGACCCTCCCTAAGCATGAGCAGCACCACCCAATAGAATGGTGTAAAATTTGGAAGAACAAGGAAGCAAATGCAGATGGAAGTTCAGCTCTTCTTGAATGGGTTCTTGATTGCTGCTTTGATCCTCTGAGGATATGACGCTTGCATCTTCACTCTTCCAAAGCAGACTCTGCCAGTGATTACCCATGTAGTTTCGAGAAGCATTCATTGGTCTTGGACTAGGGTTAGCACTGTTGATCCCTCTTGTTCTGAGGCTTCTACATCTTGTACTGCACAACTGCTGGTTTTTCCAGCTCTCCAGTTTCAGATGGGCATTGCGGACTCTCCAATTTCTGGTCATTGTAGCCAACATAATAAATACCCTTTTTATAACCATATCTCCTGCTGATTGTGTCCCTCTAGAGAACATTGACAAATACATCCATGGAGTCAGCTTCCCCATCATCTGCTGCCCGAGAAGAATCAGAAACAAACTGAAATGAAAATATACAACTGAATAAACAAAACACTATAAAAAACAGAAATAAAGTCATTGGCATGATAAATTCAATGATATTTTTAAATTATCATGTATGATATTCTATTGATGGAAAGGTCTAAATAGAGATATTATTTATAAATATATGTGTGTTTTATTGATAGAATGTTTGTGTCCTAAGAGTCCCAATGTTTACCCCATCCCTGCTGTTGATTTTCTTTGCTATGCACAAATTTTAGTGCAATGTAATCCAACTTCTTTCTGCTTTTCTTTCCTGTAATTTGGGGGTCTTTCCACAAACTCTTTGCTTATACTAACATCCTGAATCCTTTACCCTTTGTATTCCTCTAGTCATTTCTTGGGCTCATGCCTCACACTCACCTATTTAATCATTGTGAGTTGATTTCTGTGACTGATGAGAGACATAGTGGTGTAGTTCATTCTCATGTATGTAGATGTCCAATTTTTTCAGCCCCATTTATTCGAACATTTGCTCTTTCTCCACTGTGTTCTTAGTACCATTCCAAAAAATCAGTTACCTGAAGATGTGGGGTTTTTTCCTAGGTTTTCTGTTTTGTTCCATTGGAAAGTCTGTTTTTATGCCCATATTAAGGTGCCTTGATTACCACTGCTTCGTAATCGATTGTGAACTCAGGTAGTATAATGTTTCTTGCTTTGTTATTTTTGCTCAATATGATTTTGCCTATTCAGTGATTTTTTGGGCTCTATATGAATTTTAGGATATTTCCTAGTTCTTTGGCACCTTTTAGAACAGACTGTTCATTTTCTTATTGCTGTGCTATCACACAGTCTTGATTACGATAGCTTTGTGGTAACGTTTTGAAAGAATCAATGAACATCTTACAACTTTGTCCTCCTGTCTCAGTCTTTTGTTATGGGTATGAGGGAAACTTTCATTTCCATATGAATTTAAAGATGGTTTCTTTACTTTCTGAACAAAAGGCCACTGGAATTTTGTTAGATCTTGCATTGAATCAGTCGGTCACTTTTGGGAGATTTGTCCTCCTAACAGTCTATGAACACCAGATATTTTCCATTTATTTATTTCTTTTATGTCAGAATCAATTCTAGGGTCAAACCCAGGGCTTCCCTGACACCAGGCAAGCATTCCACAGCTCAACTACATCCCCAGCCTCCAGATCTGACTGGTTTTGTCATTTTCTGTGTGTGAGTCTCTCCCCTCCTTCATTAAATTTATACTCAGAATTCTACTCTTTCATGTGTGATTATAAATGGCATCATTTTCTTAATTTCACCTTACATTCTATTCACTCCAGATGTATGAACACCACGGATATTAGCATGTTGATCTTATACTCTCCAGCTGTGCTGAATCATTTATATAAGACTAGCATCTGTCTTGTATATTAAAATGTTTCCCTATGTAAGATCATGTAATCTGTGAGAGATGATTATCCCTCCTCCTTTGCAATTTGGATACCTAAAAACAATTTTTTTCTTTCTTCTTCTCCTTCTCCTTCTTCTCTTTTTCCTCCCAATTGCTCTTACCTGGTCCTCCCATACAATAGTAAATACAAATGTTGAAAGTGAACTATTCTTGTTTTGCTCCTGACCTTATGGATAAAGTTTTCAGGATCTTCCAAAGAGTATGATGTTAGCTCTGGGGTCTTCCTGGTTGCCCTTTATTGTCTTGAAGAAATTTTTTTGTCAGTCTTTTGAGTGTTTTTTTGTGGTGTTTTCAATGTGGCCTCTTGACTTTGGTCAACACATTCTCAGCATCAATTCCAATACAAAAACTTTCACTTCCTCTTCTCTATGATTGACACATAATATGGTGATTGATTTTCTATGTTGAAATACCTTCAGATTTCAGAGAGAATTCCCTTTGATGACCATGTGTGATCCTTGTATGTGTGATATGTTTTTTACCATCCTTTCACTTTCAGTCTGTGGATGTCTTTTCTTAAGAGATGAGTCTCTTGAAAGCAGCATATTGTTTTGTTTGTTAATATCCAATCTGCCAGGTCATGTTTTTTGATTAATGAGCATAGGCCATTAACATTTAGGGTTGGTACAGAGATATGATTTGTATTACTGGTCCTATTGGCTTATTTTTGATTTTTAAGTACACTTGGTTTCTCTTTTGATTGTCTTTCCCATTAGTGTAGTTCCTCCTGTGCTTACTTGCATTGTTTTCATTTCCTCCTCATGTAATATTTTGCTGAGAATCTTCTGTAGTTCAGCCTTCCTATCTATCTATTCTTTTAACTTTTGTTTATCATTGAAGAATTTTATTTCACCATCAAATATGAAGTTTAGTTTTGCTGGGTATAAGATTCTTGGTTGGCATCCATGTTCTTTCAGAGTTTGAAATATGGTATTCTAGCCCCTCCTAGCTTTTAGAGTCTGGACTGAGAAATCTTCTGACATCCATATTGGTTTCCCCCTAAGTGTAATGTGATACTTTTCTCTTGAGATTTTTAAAATTCTATCTTTATTTTGTATGTTATGCATTTTCAATATAATGTGCCTTGGTGTGGATCTGTTGTGGTTTTGTACATTTGGTGTCCTGTAAACCTCTTGTATTTGAATTTCCTTTTCATTCTTCAGGTTTGGGAAATTTTCTGATATGTTTCATTGAATAGATTGTCCATTTCCTTGGTTTGTATCTCTGTGCCTTCCTCAATACCAATAATTCTTCAATTTGGTTTTTCATGCTATCCCATAATTCTTGGAGTTTCTGATCTTAATTTTTTAACATCTTCCTGTGTGGTCAGACCTCTACAATGAGAACTACAGAACATTTTCAAAATTAAATATTTTGTCCTCATTGTCTGAGGTTCTCTCTTCCAAGGGATCTAGTCTGTTGACGATGCTTTCTATTTCATTTTTAATTTGGTTTATTGTTTCCTTCATTTCAAGGACTACTGTTTGGTGGAGTTTTTTTAGAATTTCTATCTCCTTATTTAAATAAACTTTTGCTTCCTACATTTACCCTTTAAAGTACTTATTGAAATGATCATACATTGCTTGCATTTGCTCTCTTATATCATCCTTTCCTTCATAGATCATTTTAATTATGTACCTTCTAAACTCCTTTTCTGACATTTCTTCTCCTTCACTATCAATGGATTCTATTAATATAGCATCTTGGTTTGTTTGGAGTGCTTTCTTGCCTTGTTTTTTCATTTTCTTCCTGCATCTTCCCCTGTAGCAGTGTGGAACTGAGATATTACAGTTTTCCCCCTTTAGGTTCATAGTGTCCCTGCAGGTTTTCAACAACTCAACTTGAAGAGGGGAGATCAATATTAACAGCACCCCATACAAACAATATGCAGCCTAAGTCCAAATAGCCCCTATTAAGAGGTTGACTGTATTGACATAATAAAGAGATGATGAGTTCAGTTACTATCTCCAGCATAAACCATAGGTTTCCAATAAGGTGTTCAATTTCTAATGATGGACAAAGAGAATAGGGGAGGGGTGTAGGATGTAATCTTAATGAGGTAAGTGAGAATATAGATGAACAAGATCATAGGAAGTGTGAAAGCAGAATCAAAAGAAGTTGGTTGTTAGCATGAGAAAAGGAAGACAGACACTCTGAGGAAACAGATAAATAAGAGGAAAATAGTGAGAAAAACTTTTTCAAAAGTTAAATATTAAAATTAAAAAACTACAACAAAACTATAATATACAATTCAAAACTCTCAGTCTCCAGTAGTCTGATGCATAAAAGCTACTTGATTTCAAAGGTGATGGGGATGTCAGAATGGGAAATGAAGAAAGAAAAACAATGGAAAAGGAAAAAAAAAGATTTTTAAAGGAAAATTGAACAATTGTTTCTGTTGGAGTCCAATATCTTCTCTGCCTCCCTTCTCTTCTGATAGACAGAGTTGTCTGGACTTCCCTGGTAACTCCACCCTTAGGATGATGACAGTTACTAAGGTGAGAAGATTACACTTGGAGGCAGGACTCCTAGAGTCAGGGTATAGCAATTGCCAGTCCCTCTGGAAGACTGCACCCCAGGAGTCTCCTTTGTAGTCCACTCGTGTGACAAAGAAGCCTGGTTCTTAGCCCCTTCCCTCACTTGTGGACCCCACAATTCCTGGTCTATAATTTAGTCATAAATTGTTTCTCTCCTGTTCCTGCCCTTTCAACTTCCCAATCAGGAACCTCTCTCTGTGGGTGTTCTGAGGGCTGAGCACCTGGACCTGTGTCCCTATCTCAGAAAACTGCTCTGCATTGTCCAAATCAGGACCGGACATTGAAAACTGTGTGCCAGCCATGTAGCTACAGGCAATAAGCTGGTTGGTGGCCAGGGGATGGTTGGGAGATGGGATTGAGAAGGCAGAGGGCCCTTGGGTGCCATACTAGTGGGATCAGGTGCTCGCTGAAGTTGTGGACCTGGCTGATGTCAGATTCCAGGAAGCACTCCCAAGTTGTCTCTAGGATCCCAGTGGGTGCCAGACTCTTTGACTGGAAAACCATGGATGCCCTCACACCCTTTGCCCACCTACCAACCCCTTGCAAGGCTCTCTTCTCTGTCTGCATCAAATTGGTGACATTAGCACAACTTACAGGGATACCTCAGATGCAACCAAGCCTGCAGGGCCCTTGGTGATGATCTTTCCAGACCTGACTGATATCCATGAGTGTAAGCAGCCACATCCCAAGTTGGTGACCACAGCAGCAGGTTACCTGTATGTACTTCTAGTGAACTTCTAGTCACCAGAAGGTGATGCAGGAGGGAAGCTGCTCCAACTAAAGATGGCAGTGGTGGTGGTGGGAATAATCCAAGGTGATGGCCGAGGCATCCTAACTCATTGGTAAATGGGAAGCCACAGTGCAGCAGGTGCAATGGCATTGTGAAGGGCTGGGTCATTGATGGAGATCTGCATGGGGTTTGGACTAATCCTGGAGATCCACCTCCTTATAGTCTTTTAAAAATACATCTTGGATTAAATGCAAAATTCAAGTTGGAGTTTGTATTGTACATCTGTTAAAGTGTGCTGGCCTAAGAAACTACATCCAACAAATGCCCATTTCCCACATTACATTTTCCAGACAAAACTTCAGGATTTGGATGTGCACCAGTGTCTTGAGATCATAACACAAAAAGACTACAATGGGTCCTGATGGTGCAGGAATCATATGTGTAATATGGGGAGAGCTCTACCAATACAGTTGGTAGAAGAACTGGGAGATTCACTCCTTAACATGCAGTGAGCTTCTGGGGGACATCTCTGATATCTGCCAAAAACTCAGGTTAGGATGGGGGGTCCTACCTGGACACAGTCTCTCATGTCTGTTGATGTGTGTCTTTTCTCAGTAATTCTCCATGGGAGGCAGTGAGACTCTTTCCCCTGTGCTGTCTCCATGGACCTTGCAGAATCTTTGCCCCACACCCGTTCTTCACTTTCAGCTCCCCTACCTTGAAGTCCTTGTTCTGTTGAAGTCAGGGTTTCACTAGATCCTCAGAAGGTCTCACAGGTGATATGTAGTTGAATCCTTGCCTGCTTTTCCCACCACTGTGACTCATGTGTCCTTTCCCTGTAGCCATGTGATTCTTGGCCTTTGATCCCATGTGCAATAGTTTACATATCTACTGTCCTCTAGGCTTCCATGGTTCAGACATGACACCTAACTTCAGAATGAGGTTTTTCCTTTGAATAAACTTATTTTTCTCCTTATACTTTCACAGTCTATTCTTCCTCCTCCTCCTGCTGTGTCAATCACAGTGCCATGTGGATGTGCACCAAGTACCTTCATCTCAAAATGTGTTTCTCAGTGAGTGACTCCTTCCAACAGCTCCTGTGTGTCACTCTGGCATTGTCACCCCTTGTCAGCATGTCTGAGATGTCTGCTGGAAGTTGCAAAGCTTTCTCTGCCTTTCCCCCTTCATGAACCATTGGTCAAATGTAATCTGAAATTTCTCTTCTCCATGATCTTCTCTACTAAGTCCAGGTGTTTCAGCACAGGCCCAGCTGTACATCAAGTACACACACTTGCTACTTTTCAGTCTCTTCTAAAGAAGTGCAACACATGTCCTCAAGTGTTACTGCTCTCTAAGTTTTTACACTGGACATAATCAGATTCTCCACCTGGTTCAGGAAACATTATCATCAGCTTCCTGAATGCCCTGCAGGTCCCTGCCTCTCCTATTCCCTGAGATGTCCACCAAAAAGTCTCAAAACACTCTCTGCTGTCACTGACATCAGCTTAAACTCTTGACCATACATTTCAGAATGTCAAAGTTGCTATATCTGAAACTTCCCACAAAAGTATAAGAGGTTCAGCATCCCCAATCCAAACATCTTAAATCTGAAACATTTTGATAACTCTCATGGCACCATATAAAAAAATTCCACACCTGACCTCCTGTGTCATTCACAGGCAAAATAAAGGAACATAAACACTTGGATACTATCACCTTCAGGATATGTGTCTAAGATGTGGATGTGAAAGAAAAAAATTCATGTTTAAATGTGGGTTCCATCTCAAAGATAGGAACACTATACTTATTCAAATATTAACAATCTGAAAAGTTCTGAAAACAAAATTACATGGGTCCCGATCATTTCTGTGGCAAGGGATGCTCAGCCTACACTATTTACCGGTTGAATTTCAAGGCTGTGCTTGTGGTGGGCTGACGTTTTTCTGAGGTCTCTCCTGCTGTAGCTTTTGAGCTCTTTGGTGCCAACACCCTTCTGCCTCTGTTTGCTGGTGCCAGGTGCAGAGAGCACATCCCCATTCTGCAGCCATGTGGATGCAGAGATGTGCAGTCATGCATGGACCAAAGACACTGTTGACCTGCCCATCCCCTACTATGGTCACATGGGGAGGCCTCTCTGTCCTCAGGGTGTTATGTACCCAAGCCTCCTCCACCATTGTAGAAACAAAATAAAACAAATCACACACTATGCAGAGATTCATAAGTAAGAGTGGTATTCATAAGGAATTCCACAGCTTTAAATATTCTCCACTAACATGCTGTAACACATCTCTTTCTCTCAAAGACATCTTTTGCAGAGTCTATCACAAAACATCACAATGAGGTTCTTGAAAAGAAATTTGCTTTACCCTCCTCTGCTGGCTAGAATGTGAGTTTAGGAGCCAGCATGTTGGGCCTCCAGGGAGCACTGTCTCTGTCAAGCAAAAAGGTACCTCTTGCTGTTCACATGTTTCCACCTGGAGAGAGGGGCTGCATTCTCCAGCTCTTCTTATAAAGACAATAATCCCACAGGATGTGGACCCTACTTTATGACCTCATCCATCCTTCAATAGTTCCATGAAGGTTCTATTTCCAAATCCTGTCATATTTGGCATTAGGTGTCAACATTTGAATTTTATGCAGACATTTAGAGTGTTATTCATGAAAATATGAGTGTGTGTGTGTGTGTGTGTGTGTGTGCTTGTGTGTGTGTGCACTTGTATACCTTTCTCACATTATAAACCCATATCTAAATCTAAATACATATAAAAACTCATGGATAACACTTGTACCACCATATTTCAGGGTTCCTTTTTTGTTTTTTCTTTGTCTTCCATTCCATCCTCTGTCTTCCTCTTCTCAGGCACAAAGTGATGAGATAGATGACTTTGGTGGAATGTCTGTGAATCTCTTCCGCTTCTCTATGAACCTGAAAGTGTGGTTCCTGTTTTGTGAATTCTGCTTTTGTTCATGTTGATAATAGGAGTGAGAAAATGCAAAATTAGAGGCAGATTCACAATTTGTTGTGCTTTCAAAAACTGAAAGAATCATCACAAAATTCCATATTTTCCCTCTTGAACACTTTTTATAAATAAGCAATGAAGAAAGAAAAAGAAAGTTATGGATACTACATATTTTCAACAAGTAACACAGGTAAAGTTAACTTCTAGGATTAAGTTTTTCATTTGTTTGTTTGTTTTAGTGGTGAACTTCATTTCTAGACCAGTTTTAGGCTCATGGAGAACTGAGTAGAATATCCCCTGCAATTTACCCCTGTGCAGCATTCCCTATCTCAATATCTCCTTCTGCAGTGGAATGCTTCTTATAATTGAAGAACATATTGACCCATTTCTATCATCTAAATCCACAGTTCATATCAGGGTTCACTCATGGTGTTGATCTTTTGTCAATTTGTGTTTATGTGTGTGTGTGTGTGTAGAGGTACTGGTTACTGCCCCCAGGAACATTGTACCTTTGATCTATATCAGACACCATTTTTCAATTTTCAGTGATGGTCTCACTGAATATCTGAAGCTGTCCTTGAACTTGGGATTGTCCTGGCTGAGACTTCTGAGTAGCTGGGATTACAGGTGTGAATCTCCACACCCAGACATTTCATGGCTTTTGACAAATGTAATGGCATGTATACCTAGAGTGGCAGATGAAGTAAAATCTCTATCCTAAAATCCCTTGTGCTGTACCTGTGCCCCTCCTCACCCCCTATTCTCAGGTGTGTGCATGTTTACAGGGGTTATTACATGGTCTGCAGAATTCATCCTTTGAGCAACACACAATATACTCATATCTTGCATTTATTGGACTTAACATCATTTGCTTGATTCTGTTGTAGTCACTCTGTCCTTCTTGTGTTTCCATGTGCATGAAATCTCTCTCTTGGTGTCATCAGCTTTTCTAGCCCCCTTTCCTGCCTCTCTGCCTTCAGTTTAATTTGGGTGATTTTTCTTGCAGTGTCTTCGTTGATTCCCTTTGTATTTCCTGTTATGCATTTCCATGTTAGACAATTTCACCCATGTGACCATGGAGGTCACTGTAAGCATCTTCAATGTTCACAACCAGACAATCCTTGAGCCATAACTGCAATTCTCTCCTTGTGTAGTTCAGGTCCCACAAGGTCCCTCTTTACACCAGGCATCTGAATCCATACAGACATGAGGAGTCCCTTGCTGGTGTCCCTCATGTCAGGCAGAACACACACCTCTCTGGAGATGTCACATGCCAATCTGCAACCCTGTGTGTCCACACTGTGAGCTACTTCCTGGTTTCTCTGGCCTAGTATGACTTGATCAAGTATTCAGTGGCCTGCAGCATCACTCTCTTTGCTCAGTACTGTTTTGGTTATTCATGGTCTCTTATTCTTCCAAAATAAATTTAGGACTGTTTTTCCAGTTCTGATAAGAACATCTTTGGTGTTTTGATGAGGTTTGCACTGACTCTGTATAATACATTTGGAAATATGGCTCTTTTGTCTATTTTCCAATTGTCTAACCAGAAAGAGAGGAGGTCTTTCCATCTTCTGATATCTTTCCCAATGTTTCTTCAGTGTTCTACATTTTTCATTGTAGAGATCTTTAAACTCCTTGATTGGATTTATTGCCAGGTTGTCATTTCTTGGGATTATGTGAAAGGGATAATTTTCCTAGTTTCTTTTTCAGTGAATTCATTATAAGAAAGATACTAATTTTGTCAATATTTTTGTTGTACTTTATAGATATACCTGACATACAGTGTATGATGACATATCATACATATATGGAGTATAACATTCTAATTATGATGTCATTCATGTTGTTGAACATGATGTGGAGTTACACTGGTAGTATATTTGCATACAAACATAGAAACATTATGTCTGATGATTCTCTCTTATTCCCATCCCTCCAACCTTCCCTTTATTTTCCTTTGTACATCCAATGAATTCTATTCTTTCCACCTCCTTATTTTTAGTTAGCATCCTCATGTTAGAAAGAACGTTCAACCTTTGGTTTATTGTAATTGGCTTATTTCACTTAGCATGATAATCTCCGGTTTCATCCAGTTACCAAAATGTCATGATTTCATTCTTCTTTATGACTGTGAAATATTCCACTGTATATATAATACCACATATTCTTTATCCATTTATCTGTTGAATGTCACCTAGATTGGTTTCATAGCTTAGCTATTGTGAATTGAGCTACTGTAAATATTTATGTGGCTGCATCACTCGAGTGTGCTGATTTTAAGTCCTTTCAGTATATCAAGTTGTGGGACAACTTGATCATATGGTGGTTTCTGAGGAATCACCTTATTGCTTTCCAGAGTGTTTGCGCCAATTTGCAGTCCCACCAGCAATATATGAGAGGAAATTTTTTCCACACTCGTGGCTAACATTTATTTACACTTGTTTGGTACTTGTATCTTGATACCTGCCATTCTGACTAAAGTGAGATTAAATCTTAGTGTGGCTTTAATTTGCATTTCTCTAATTGATAGTGATGTTGGACATTTTCTCCACATATTTGTTGACCATTCATATTTCTTCTGCAAAGTGTCTGTTAAGTTCATTTGTTCATTTATGGATTGGGTTATTGGACTTTTTGGTGTTAATTTTTTGAGTTCTTTATATATCCTGGAGATTAATGCTCTACCTGAGATGCAGGTGGCTTGGATTTTCTTCTACTCTGTAGGCTCTTTCTTCATATTAATTATTGTTTCATGTGCTGTGAGGAATCATTTTAGTTTGATACCATCCTATTGTTTGATTGTTGATTTTACTTTTTGCACATTAGATGTCTTGTTAAGGAAGTCAGTTTCTAGGCAAACATGATGGAGATTTGGGCCTACTTTTTCTTCTAGTAGGTGCAGGGTCTCTTGTCTAATGCCTTGGTCCTTGATCCACTTTGAGTTGAGTTTAGTATGGGGTGAGAGAAAGAGTTTAATTTCATTTTGTTACATATGGCTTTCCAGTTTTCACATCACCATTTGTTGAAGAGGCTATGTTTTCTCCAATGTAGGTTTATGGTGCCTTTGTCTAGTGTGAGATAACTATAGTCATGTGGGTTTTGCTCTGTGTCTTCTTTTCTGTACCATTCCTCATGTCTGTTTTGGTGCCAATATCATGCTGTTTTTATTACTAAAGCTCTGTAGTGTAGTTTAAGTTCTCATACTATGATGACTCTTGCTTTACCTTCTCCTGAGGATTGCTCTGGCTATTCTGGGCCTCTCATTTTTGCAAATGAATTTCATAACTGTTTTTTCTATTTCTCTGAAACATGTCATCAGAACCTTAATAGGAATTGCATTGAATCTGTACAGTTCTTTTGGTAGTATGGCTACTTTAGGCAACAAAATACATTTTTGCTTTGAGCGCTGTAGACGTGGACAGCTTGACTGCACATCTGGGAATCTTTCAATGTGAAGGTGCAGAAAGATATGCCCAACAGTAAGGTCCATGCTATCAATATGTCCAATTCCATCCTTGGTATCATGAGTTCAGTAGCTTTAAATTTAATTGCCTGCTGTCCTTGTTGAAAGAGATACCAGTGTGCTCCAACAGCACCGAGGCACCAACCAGGCCAATTTCCCACAGCTCTTTGCCTTTTGTTTATCTTGAAGAATGCTTTCAAACAATAAATCCTTTCAGTGTTTCCCTATAAAATAAACATTGGTGAACTTTCTCTCTTTGTTTAAATCAGACACTTTAGATATTTTTCACCTGTCAAGTACCTGCTCCAGAATTGTTTCAGTGCCTTTTCTATTTTTGTTATTCCTATTACTTCAGATTTTTATTTTCTAGCCAGCTCACACTTATATTCAATTTATTGATCCTAGTTCAAAATGTGCCAAGAGGCCTTTTGAAAATATTTATTCTGGCTATCCAAGAACATGGAAGGTCTTTCCATCTTCTAAGGTCTTCTTTGATTTTCTTGTTTAGATTTATGTAGAGGAATTTTACCTCTTTTTTTAGTGATTCCCAAATATTTTATTATTTGAGGTATTTTGAATGGGGGGATAGAATTTCACTTTTTTCATCACTGATATATAGGAATGCAATTGATATATGATTCTTAATTTCATATCCTACTACTTCTCTGAATTCATTCATGGCTTCAAGTTTCCTAGTAGAGTTTTGGGTCTTCTAAGTATAGAATCATTTCATTGGCAAATAGGAATAGTTTGAGGTCTTCTTTTTTGTATTCACATCTGTTTAATTTCTTTGTTTTGTGTAATTTCCCTGACTAGAGTTTCCCGGACTATGTTGAGTAGAAGTGGTAATATAGTTCATCTGGAACACTTAAAACAAATAGGTCATCCCTATCTTGTTCCAGTCTTTAGAGGGAATGCTATCATTTTTCTCCATTTTGATTGATGTTGGGCCTAGCATATATAGCTTTTACAGTGTCGACATATGTTCTTACAATCCCTAGTTTTTTTATTGTTTTGAACGTAAATGCATCCTCTATTTTGCCAAATACTTTTTTTAAATTTATTTTATTGTAAACAAATGGGATACATGTTGTTTCTGTTTGTACATGGAGTCAAGGCATACCATTTGCATATTCATACATTTACATTGGGTAATGATGTTTGATTCATTCCGTTATTTTTTTCTTCCCTCCACCCCTCCCACCTCTCTTTTCCCTCTATACAGTCCCTCCTTCCTCCATTCTTGCCCCCCAACCACCCCCCATTATGTGTCATCATTCGCTTATCAGGGAGATCATTCATCTTTTGGATTTTTGAGATTGGCTTATCTCACTTAACATGATATTCTCCAATTTCATTCATTTGCCTGCAAATGCCATAATTTTATCATTCTTTATAGCTAAGTAATATTCCATTGTATATATATACCACAGTTTCTTTATGCATTCATCAATTGAAGAGCATCTAGGTTGGTTCCACAATCTGGCTATTGTGAATTGAGCAGCTATGAACATTGATGTGGCTGTAACTCTGTAGTATGCTGATTTTAAGTCCTTTGGGTATAGGCCGAGGAGTGGGATAGCTGGGTCAAATGGTAGTTCCATTCAAAGTTTTCTAAGGAGTCTCCACACTGCTTTCCAGAGTGGCTGCACTAATTTGCAACCCCACCAGCAATGTATGAGTGTACCTTTTTCCCCACATCCTTGCCAACACCTGTTGTTGCTTATATTCTTAATAATCACCATTCTAATTGGGGTGAGATGGAAACTTAGGGTGGTTTTGATTTGCATTTCTCTTATTACTAGAGATGGGGAACATTTTTTCATATGTTTGTTGATTGCTTGTAGATCTTCTTCTGTGAAGTGTCTGTTCATTTCCGTAGCCCATTTGTTGATTGGGTTATTTGTATACTTGGTGTAGAGTTCTTTATATATTCTGGAAATTAGTGCTCTATCTGAAGTATGAGTGGCAAAGATTTTCTCCCACTCTGTAGGCTCTCTCTTCACATTGCTGAAGGTTTCCTTTGCTGAGAGAAAGCTATTGAGTTTGAATCTATCCCAGTTATTGATTCTTGCTTTTATTTCCTGTGCTATGGGAGTCCTGTTAAGGAAGTCTGATCCTAAGCCAACAATTTGAAGATTTGAACCTACTTTTTCTTCTGTAAGATGCAGGGTCTCTGGTCTGATTTCAAGGTCCTTGATCCATTTTGAGTTGATTTTTGTGCAGGGTGAGAGATAGGGTTTAGTTTCATTCTGTTGCATATGGATTTCCAGTTTTCCCAGCACCATTTGTTGAAGAGGCTATCTTTTCTCCAGTGAATGTTTTTCATGCCTTTGTCTAGTATGAGATAACTGTATTTATTTGGGTTTGTGTCCGTGTCCTCTATTCTGTACCATTGATCTACCTGTCTATTTTGGTACCAATACCGTGCCGTTTTTGTTACTATTGCTTTGTAGTATAGTTGAAGTTCTGGTATTGCGATACCCCCGTTTCATTCTTCCTGCTAAGGATTGCTTTAGCTATTCTGGGTTTCTTATTCTTCCAGATGAATTTCATGATTGCTTGCTCTATTTCTGTAAGGTACGTCATTGGGATTTTAATTGGAATTGCATTGAATCTGTATAGCACTTTTGGTAGTATGGCCATTTTGACAATATTAATTCTGCCTATCCAAGAACATGGGAGATCTTTTCATCTTCTAAGGTCTTCCTTTATTTCTTTCTTTAATGTTTTGTAGTTTTCATTGCAGAGATCTTTTACCTTTTTGGTTAGATTGATTCCCAAGTATTTTATTTTTTTGAGGCTATTGCAAATGGGGTTGTTTTCCTCATTTCCCTTTCAACTGTTTTGTTGCTTGTGTATAAAAATGCTTTAGATTTATGCGTGTTGATTTTATACCCTGCTATTTTGCTGAATTCATTTATGAGGTCTAGAAGTTTTCTGGAGGAGATTTTTGGATCCTCTAAATATATAATCATGTCATCCACAAATAGTGACAGCTTAAGTTCCTCTTTTCCTATTCGTATCCCTTTAATTTCTTTGGTCTGCCTAATTGCTCTGGCTAGAATTTCGAGGACAATGTTGAATAGAAGTGGTGAAAGAGGACATCCCTGTCTTGTTCCCATTTTTAAAGGGAATGGTTTCAGTTTTTCTCCATTAAGAATGATGTTGGCCATGGGCTTAGCATAAATAACCTTTACAATGTTCAGGTATGTTCCTACTACCCCTATTTTTTCTAGTGTTTTGAGCATGAAGGGGTGTTGTATTTTGTTGAATGCTTTTTCTGCATCAATTGAATTAACCATATGATTCTTATCCTTAAGTCTGTTGACATGATGGATTACATTTATTGATTTATGGATGTTGAACCATCCTTGCATTCCAGGGATGAACCCCACTTGATCACGGTGCACAATTTCCTTAATATGTTTTTTTTTTTTTTATTTATTTTTTTTTTTACGTTTACATAGGGTAATGATGTTTATTATATTTTTCCCCTCCCCCCCACCCCTCCCACCCCTCCCACCCCTCCCACCCCTCTTTTCCCTCTACACAGTCCTTCTTTCCTTCATTCTTACTGCTCTCCTTAGCCTAACTCTAAACCTAACCCTAAACCTAATGCTAGCCCGTCCCACCCCCCCATTATATGTCCTCATCCGCTTATCAGCGAGATCATTCGTCCTTTAGTTTTTTGAGATTGGCTTATCTCACTTAGCATGATATTCTCCAATTTCGACCATTTGCCTACAAATGCCATAATTTTATCATTCTTCATTGCGGAGTAATATTCCATTGTATAAATATGCCACAGTTTCTTTATCCATTCATCAACCGAAGGACATCTAGGTTGGTTCCACAATCTGGCTATGGTGAATTGAGCAGCAATGAACATTGATGTGGCTGTATCTCTGTAGTATGCTGCTTTTAAGTCCTTTGGGTATAGGCCAAGGAGTGGGATAGCTGGGTCAAATGGTGTTTCCATTCCAATCTTTCTGAGGAATCTCCACACTGCTTTCCAGAGTGGTTGCACTAATTTGCAACCCCACCAGCAATGTATGAGTGTTCCTTTTTCACCACATCCTCGCCAACACCTATTGTTGCTTGTATTCTTGATAATCGCCATTCTAATTGGGGTGAGATGAAATCTCAGGGTAGTTTTGATTTGCATTTCCCTTATTACTAGGGATGTTGAACATTTTTTCATATATCTGGTGATTACTTGTACATCTTCTTCTGTGAAGTGTCTGTTCATTTCCTTAGCCCATTTGTTGATTGGATTATTTGTATTCTTTGTGTAGAGTTTTTTGAGTTCTTTATAGATTCTGGAAATTAGCGCTCTATCTGAGGTATGGTTGGCAAAGATATTCTCCCACTCTGTAGGCTCTCTCTTCACATTTCTGATAGTTTCCTTTGCTGACAGAAAGCTTTTTAGTTTGAATCTATCCCAGTTGTTTATTCTTGCTTTTATTTCTTGTGCTATGGGAGTCCTGTTAAGGAAATCTGATCCTGAGCCAACAAGTTGAAGATTTGGACCTACTTTTTCTTCTATAAGATGCAGGGTCTCTGGTCTGATTCCGAGGTCCTTGATCCATTTTGAGTTGAGTTTTGTGTAGGGTGAGAGATAGGGGTTTAGTTTCATTCTATTGCATATAGTTTTCCAGTTTTCCCAGCACCATTTGTTGAAGAGGCTGTCTTTTCTCCATTGCATATTGTTGGAACCTTTGTCTAGTATGAGAAAATTGTATTTATTTGGGTTTGTGTCCATGTCCTCTATTCTGTACCATTGATCTACCTGTCTATTTTGGTACCAATACCATGCTGTTTTTGTTACTATTGCTTTGTAGTAGAGTTGAAGATCTGGTATTGCAATACCCCCTGCTTCGCTCTTGCTACTGAGGATTGCTTTAGCTATTCTAGGTTTTTTATTCTTCCAGATGAATTTCATAATTGCTTGCTCTATTTCTGCGAGGTACATCATTGGGATTTTAATTGGAATTGCATTGAATCTGTATAGAACTTTAGGTAGTATAGCCATTTTGACGATATTAATTCTGCCTATCCAGGGACATGGGAGATCTTTCCATCTTCTAAGGTTTTCTTGAATTTCTTTCTTTAGTGTTCTGTAGTTCTCATTGTAGAGGTCTTTCACCTCTTTTGTGAGATTGATTCCCAAGTATTTTATTTTCTTCGATGCTATTGTGAATGGGGTAGTTTTCCTAATTTCTCTTTCTGAAGATTCATCACTCATGTATAAAAATGCATTGGATTTATGAGCATTGATCTTGTAACCTGCTACTTTACTGAATTCACTTATGAGTTCTAAAAGTTTTCTGGTGGAATTTCCAGGTTCCTCTAAATATATAATCATGTCATCAGCGAACAGGGATAGTTTGAGTTCTTCTTTTCCTATTCGTATCCCTTTAATTTCTTTGGTTTGTCTGATTGCTCTGGCTAGAGTCTCAAGGACGATGTTGAATAGAAGCGGTGAAAGAGGGCATCCCTGCCTTGTTCCAGTTTTTAGGGGGAACACTTTCAGTTTTTCACCATTTAGAATGATATTAGCCATGGGCTTAGCGTAGATGGCCTTTATAATGTTTAGGAATGTTCCCATTACCCCAATTTTTTCTAGTGTTTTGAACATGAAGAGATGCTGTATTTTATCAAATGCTTTTTCTGCATCTATTGAAATAATCATGTGATTCTTAACTTTAAGTCTGTTGATATGGTGAATGACATTTATTGATTTCCGAATGTTGAACCAACCTTGCATCCATGGGATAAAACCCACTTGATCGTGGTGCACTATCTTTTTAATATATATTTGTATGCGATTTGCTAAAATTTTGTTGAGAATTTTTGCATCGATGTTCATTAAGGATATTGGTCTGAAATTTTCTTTCCTTGATGTGTCTCTGTCTGGTTTAGGTATCAGGGTGATATTGGCTTCATAGAACGAGTTTGGTAGGGTTCCCTCCTCTTCTATTTCATGGAATAGTTTGAGGAGTATTGGAATGAGCTCTTCTTTAAAGGTTTGTAGAACTCGGCTGAGAAACCATCTGGTCCTGGACTTTTCTTTGTTGGTAGGCTTTTGATGACCTCTTCTATTTCATTGCTTGAAATTGGTTTATTTAAGTTGTGTATGTCCTCCTCATTCAGTTTAGGTAGTTCATATGTCTCTAGAAATTTGTTGATGTCTTCAAGGTTTTCTGTTTTGTTGGAGTATAGATTTTCGAAATAGCTTCTAATTATGTTTTGTATTTCACTCCTGTCTGTTGTGATGTTTCCTTGTTCATTCCGAATTTTAGTAATTTGAGTTTTCTCCCTCTTTCTCTTTGTTAGTGTGGCTAAGGGTTTATCAATTTTATTTATTTTTTCAAAGAACCAACTATTTATTTTATTAATTTTTCCGATTGTTTCTTTTGTTTCGATTTCGTTGATTTCGGCTCTGATTTTAACTATTTCCTGTCTTCTACTACTTTTGGTATTGGTCTGCTCTTCTTTTTCTAGTGCTTTGAGCTGTAGTGTTAACTCGCTTATTTGTTGATTTCTACTTCTTTTTTTGAATGCACCCCATGAAATAAATCTTCCTCTAAGTACTGCTTTCATAGTGTCCCAGAGATTTTGATATGATGTGTCTTTGTTCTCGTTTACTTCTAAGAATTTTTTATTTCCCTCCTGATGTCTTCTGTTATCCATTCATCATATAATAGTGTATTATTTAGTCTCCAGGTATTGGAGAAGTTTCTGTTTTTTATTCTGTCATTTATTTCTAATTTCAATCCATTATGATCTGATAGAGTACAAGGTATTATCTCTATCTTCTTGTATTTACTAACAGTAGCTTTGTGGCATAAAATATGGTCTATTTTAGAGAAGGATCCATGTGCTGCTGAGAAGAAAGTGTATTCATTCTTTGTTGGATGGTATATTCTATATATGTCCGTTAAGTCTAAATTGCTGATTGTGTTGTTGAGATCTATAGTTTCTTTATTCAATTTTTGTTTGGACGATCTATCCAGTGGTGAGAGAGGTGTGTTAAAATCGCCTAGTATTATTGTGTTGTGGTCTATTTGGTTTCTGGAATTGAGAAGGATTTGTTTGACGTACGTGGATGAGCCAATGTTCGGGGCATAGATATTTATGATTGTTATGTCTTGCTGATTTATGCTTCCCTTAAGCAGCATGTAATGTCCTTCTTTATCCCTTCTGACTAGTTTTGGTTTGAAGTCCACATTATCTGAGATGAGGATGGATACTCCAGCTTTTTTGCTGTGTCCATGTGCATGGTATGTTTTTCCCCATCCTTTCACCTTTAGTCTATGGGTGTCTCTTTCTATGAGATGAGTCTCTTGCAGGCAGCATATTGTTGGATTTTTCTTTTTAATCCAATCTGCCAGTCTGTGTCTTTTGATTGATGAATTCAGGCCATTAACATTCAGGGTTATTATTGTGATATGATTTGTATTCCCAGTCAATTGACTCATATTTGTTTTTGACATGATTTGGTTTCTCCTTTATTTGGCTATTCCTTTAGGCTAGCGCCTCCTGTTGCTGATTTGCATCGTTGTTTTTCATCTCTTCCTCATGGAATATTTTGCTGAGAATGTTCTGTAATGCTGGCTTTCTTTTGTAAATTCCTTTAGCTTTTGTTTATCATGGAAGGATCTTATTTCATCGTCAAATTTGAAGGTAAGTTTTGCTGGGTATAAGATTCTTGGTTGGCATCCATTTTCTTTCAGGGCTTGGTATATGTTGTTCCAGGCCCTTCTAGCTTTTAGGGTCTGGATTGAAAAATCTGCTGATATTCTTATTGGTTGCCCTCTGAATGTAATTTGATTCTTTTCTCTCGCGGCCTTTAAAATTCTGTCTTTATTTTGTATGTTAGGTATTTTCATAATAATGTGCCTTGGTGTGGGTCTGTTGTAATTTTGTATGTTTGGAGTTCTATAAGCCTCTTGTACTTGGTTTTCCATTTCGTTCTTCAGATTTGGGAAATTTTCTGTTATTATTTCATTGAATAGATTGTTCATTCCTTTGGTTTGTTTCTCTAAGCCTTCCTCAATCCCAATAATTCTCAAATTTGGCCTTTTCATGATATCCCATAGTTCTTGGAGATTCTGTTCATGATTTCTTACCATCTTCTCTGTTTGTTCAACTTTGTTTTCAAGGTTAAATATTTTGTCTTCAATGTCTGAGGTTCTGTCTTCCAGGTGTTCTATCCTATTGGTTATGCTTTCTATGGAGTTTTTAACTTGGTTTATTGTTTCCTTCATTTCAAGGATTTCAGTTTGGTTTTTTTTCAGTATCTCTAACTCTTTATTGAAATGATCTCTTGCTTCCCGTATTTGGTCTTTTAACTGTTGATTGGTGCGATCATTTAATGCCTGCATTTGCTCTTTCATCTCCTCCTTCAATGCCTGCATTTGTTCTTTCATCTCCTCATTAGCTTCCCTGATCGTTTTAATTACGTACATTCTGAACTCCCTTTCTGACATTTCTTCTGCTGTGCTGTCATTGGGTTTTATTGATGTAGTATCTAGGTTTGTTTGGGACATTTTCTTCCCTTGTTTTCTCATAATGGTCAGTTGTCAGTGGGACCCTGAGATATTGCAGTTTTCCACTATTGACTTATAGTGTCCCAGTAGATTTCCAGTGTATCACCTCCCAGCCTTCAGTAGCCTGATGTCTTGGAGGAATCTGATAAAGCAGCTCATTGGAAGAATACTGCCCCTAGCCCCCTACTGGTTCCACGTTTTGGAACTGGCTCTGTGCGGAAATGCTCTCACTGTGGGCCTGCACCGTGCAGCTGGCCGTGTGGGAAGAGCCCACTGCCGGAGTGTGGAAGACTACCTTGGGAAGACTCAAGCTGCCCTGCCCGGCTCTGCTAAGCCACCTCTATCTGGGCCTGCCACCCGGGCCGAGCTTTACCCAGTGGGCAGACTCACCCGTGGCTCCACTTCAGTCCGAGTCTCTCAATGCCTCCCCTTCTTAACTCCTGGGTTGTGGAGCGACCGGGGGTGCAGTCTCCCTCTAGGCCGCCATCTTGGATCGTGTGAAGAGAGCCCGCAGCCGGAGTGGGCAGAGCCGCCTGAAGAGGTCTCCGGCTGCCCTGCCCTTATCCCTGAGGCTGATTGCAGATCGAGGCTCTCCGCTGGTTCTTTGCAGGAGTACACTGCACTGCAGCGGCTCCGGGACTCGGAGCCTGTTCTGTTCAGACAGGCTCTCACTAGCGGGCCAGTTCCGTTCCGAGAACCTGGAGAAGCTGGCTGTGTGGGCGGGGCCCACCGCCGGAGTGCGCAGGACTGCCTGTGGATGACTCTAGCTGCCCTGCCCGGCTCCGATAAGCCACCTCTATCTGGGCCTGCCACCCGGGCCGAGCTTTACCCAGTGGGCATACTCACCCGTGGCTCCACTTCAGTCCGAGTCTCTCAATGCCTCCCCTTCTTAACTCCTGGGTTGTGGAGCGACCGGGGGTGCAGTCTCCCTCTAGGCCGCCATCTTGGATCGCCCCGTGAAGAGAGCCCGCAGCCGGAGTGGGCAGAGCCGCCTGAAGAGGTCTCCGGCTGCCCTGCCCTTATCCCTGAGGCTGACTGCAGATCGAGGCTCTCCGCTGGTTCTTTGCAGGAGTACACTGCACTGCAGGGGCTCCGGGACTCGGAGCCTGCTCTGTTCAGACAGGCTCTCAGTAGCGGGCCAGTTCCGTTCTGAGAACCTGGAGAAGCTGGCTGTGTGGGCGGGCCCACCGCCGGAGTGCGCAGGACTGCCTGTGGATGACTCTAGCTGCCCTGCCCGGCTCCGATAAGCCACCTCTATCTGGGCCTGCCACCCGGGCCGAGCTTTACCCAGTGGGCAGACTCACCCGTGGCTCCACTTCAGTCCGAGTCTCTCAATGCCTCCCCTTCTTAACTCCTGGGTTGTGGAGCGACCGGGGGTGCAGTCTCCCTCTAGGCCGCCATCTTGGATCGCCCCGTGAAGAGCCCGCAGCCGGAGTGGGCAGAGCCGCCTGAAGAGATCTCCGGCTGCCCTGCCCTTATCCCTGAGGCTGACTGCAGATCCTTAATATGTTTTTTGATACAGTTTGCCAATATTTTGTTGAGGATCTTTGTATCTATATTCATCAAGGATATTGGTCTAAAATTTTCTTTCCTTGATGTGTCTTTTCCTGGTTTGGGTATGAGGGTGATATTAGCTTCATAGAATGAGTTTGGTAGGATTCCCTCCTTTTCTATTTCCTGGAATACTTTGAGAAGTATTGGAATGAGTTCTTCTTTGAAGGTCTTGTAGAACTCGGCTGAGAATCTGTCTGCTCCTGGACTTTTCTTGGATGGTAGATTTTTAATGGCTTCTTCTATTTCATTGCTTGATATTGATCTGTTTAAATTGTGTATGTCCTCCTGGTTCAGTTTGGGAGGAGCATATGTCTCTAGAAATTTGTCAATGTCTTCAGGAGTTTCTATTTTGTTGGAATACAGATTTTCAAAGTAGCTTCTCATTATTTTCTGTATCTCAGTGCCGTCTGTCATGATAATTCCTTTTGTATCATGTATTTTAGTAATTTGAGTCTTCTCTCTCCTTCTCTTTGTTAATGTGGCTAAGGGTTTGTCTATTATGTTTACTTTCTCAAAGAACCAACTTTTTGTTTTGTCAGTTTGTTGAATTGTTTCTTTTGTTTCAACTTCATTGATTTCAGCTCTGATTTTAATTATATACTACTTTTGCTGTTATTCTGTTCTTCTTTTTCTAGGGCTTTGAGCTGTAATGTTAGGTCATTTAGTTGTTGACTTTTCATTCTTTTCTGGAATGCGCTCCATGCAATGAATTTTACTCTTACTACCGCTTTCATAGTGTCCCAGAGATTTTTATGTGTTGTATCATCGTTCTCATTGACCTCTAAGAACTTTTTTATCTCCTCCCTGATGTTTTTTGTTATCCATGTTTCATTCAATAGCATATTATTTAGTCTCCAGGTGTTGGAGTAATTTCTGTTTTTTTTTTTTGTCATTGATTTCTACTCTCAGTCCATTATGATCTGATAGAACACAGGGCAGTATCTCTATTTTTTTGCATTTCCTAAGGGCTGCTTTGTGGCATAACATATGGTCTATTTTCGAGAAGGTTCCATGTGCTGCTGAGAAGAAAATGAATCCGCTCGGTGTTGGATGGAATATTCTATATATGTCTATTAAGTCTAGGTTATTGATTGTGTTATTGCGTTCTATGGTTTCTTTGGTTGGGTTTTGTTTGGAAGATCTATCTAGTGGTGACAGCGATGTGTTAAAGTCACCCAGAATTATTGTGTTGTGGTCTATGTGATTCCAGAAATTGAGAAGGATTTGTTTGATACACAGGGATGCACCATTGTTTGGGGCATAAATATTTACTATCATTATGTCTTTCTGATTTATGGTTCCCTAAGCAGTATGAAATGTCCTTTATCCTTTCTCACTAACTTTGACTTGAAGTCCACTTTATCTGATATATGGATGGAAACCCCCACTTTTTTACTGAATCCATGTGCATGGTAGGTTTTTTCCCATCCTTTCCCCTTAGTCTGTGGATGTCTTTTTCTATGAGATGAGTCTCTTGCAGGCAGCATATTGTTGGGTCTTTCTTTTTAATCCATTCTGCCAGTCTACGTCTTTTGATTGATGAGTTTAGGCCATTAACGTTCAGGGTTATTACTGAGATATGGTTTGTATTCCCAGTCATTTAGCTTATTTTTGGTTTTTAAGTTGGCTTGGTTTCTCCTTTGAGTGATTTTTCTCTAAGGTAGTTCCTCCCTTTGCTGACCTACATTGTTATTTTTCATTTCCTCCTCATGGAATATTTTGTTGAGAACGTTCTGTAGCATGGGCTTTCTATTTGCAAATTCTTTTAACTTTTGTTTATCATGGAAGGATTTTATTTCATCTTCAAATCTGAAGGTTACTTGCTGGGTATAGGATTCTTGGTTGGCAACCATGTTCCTTCAGAGCTTGAAATATGTTGTTCCAGGCCCTTCTAGCTTTTAGAGTCTGGGTTGAGAAGTCGGCTGCTATCCGTATTGGTCTCCCCCTCTATGTAATCTGATGCTTTTCTCTCGCGGCCTTCAAAATCCTATCTTGATTTTGAATGTTGGGCATTTTCATTATAATGTGCCTTGGTGTGGATCTGTTGTGATTCTGTGCATTTGGTGTTCTGTAAGCCTCTTGTATTTGATTTTCCATTTCATTCTTCAGGCTTGGGAAATTTTCTGATATTATTTCATTGAATAGGTTGTTCATTTCTTTGGTTTGTATCTCTGTGCCTTCCTCAATCCCAATAATTCTTAAATTTGGTCTTTTCATGATGTCCCATAGTTCTTGGAGATTCTGTTCATGGTTTCTTACCATCTTCTCTGTTTGGGCAACTTTATTTTCAAGATGAAATATTTTGTCTTCATTGTCTGCGGTTCTGTCTTCCAAGTGGTCTAGTCTTTTGGTGATGCATTCCATTGAGTTTTTTATTTGGTTTATTGTCTCCTTCATTTCAAGAATTTCCATTTGGTTTTTTTTTTGAGAATCTCCATCTCTTTGTTGAAATTATCTTTTGCTTCCTGCAGGTGCTCTTTCAGCTTATTGGTATTATCATTGCCTGCATTTGCTCTCTTATCTCATGCTTTGCTTTGTGAATCATCTTAATCATGTATAATCTGAAGTCCTTTTCTGACATTTCTTCTAACCTACTGTCATTGGATTCTATTATTATAGAATCTAGATTTGTTTGGATAATTTTCTTCCCTTGTTTTTTCATGTTGTTCATGTATCTTCCCCTCTAGCAGTGCAGATCTGGGGTATTGCAGATTTCCCCCTATAGGCTTAAAGTGGCCCTATAGGTTTCCAAAACCCTTTCTTTAAGGGGAGATCAATATTAGCAGTGCCCAAATCAGACACTATGCAATCCTAGACCAAATAGCCCCTATGGGGACAATAACAAAATTGTCATAATAAACAAAATGAGTTCAAATATTATCTTTGGCAAAACAAACAAGTTTGCAATAAGGTCTTCAGTTTCTAATGGAGGACAAAGAGGATGCAGAGGGATGTTGAATGTGCCTGTTCATGGGATAAGAAAAGAATATACAGAAGTTCTAGAAAATAGAAAGGGTGAGAGTGTAATCCAAAGAAATCAGATGTTAGCATGCAAAAAAGGGAGAAAGAGACTGAGGGAACAGGTAAACAAAAGGAAAAGATAGCAAGAAAAGTAAAGAAATAAAAACTTAAATTTTTTAAAAAGGAGAAAAAGAAAATCTACTGTATAACAGTCATATACTAATTAAACCTCCAATTGTTCAGTACCCTGATGCATGAGAAGTACCTGACAATGAGCTTCAAGCCTCCAGCAGGTGTTGCAGGATGGGATTTGCCCCACCCAAAGATCGAAGCTCCAGCTTCCAGGATTATCCAAGATGGCCACTCTGGCTTCAAAATGTGTTGGCCATTGGGGAGCTGCAGCTCAGGGGTGGACGTGGTCAGCTGGAGGTTCTGGAGACAGAATGCGGTTGGTTCCGCAGGGGTCCTGGAGGTCAGGTGTGTTTGGTGTGGTTGTGGGATCCTGGAGGCCAGGTGCAATCAGTCGGTCTGGGGTCCCGGTGATAGGGCGCAGTCAGTTGGTGTGGGGGTCCTGGCAGCAGGGAGCAATCAGTCGATGTGAGGGCCCCAGAGGCAGGGAGTGATTGGTTGGGCTGAAGTATCCTGGAGACAGGGCTCAGTCAGTCCGGCCAGGGGTCCTATGGGACCTGACTGTTGTCTCAAAATGGCGGCAGGTACTGTAACCTGCAGGTACTGTAACAGTGAACTTCCAGGCAACAGCAGGCAGCTGGTGCTCCACTGGTGGTCATCGATCAGTTTGCTGACTGTTGTCGGATAATCGGGAGGTGAACCTCGTGCATTGGGTGATGGATAGGTGTAAGGCAGGCGATGGACAGGCGAGAGGCAGGCAAATGGCAGATGATAGTCACCTGACAGTGAGCAATCTGCACTCAAAAAAGGCATCGATATGCTGGCAGACTGCAGGTCATCACAGCAGACAAATGGGGTAAACACCAGGGGATCAATAAGCAGCAAAAACTGCCTCTCCAAGAAACAGATATCCTGTGCTTGAAATCGGAGTTACAGAGTGACAAGGAACGCAGCCTCCCTCTTGTCCACCATCTTGGATCTCCTCTCAACCTCAGTCTTGATCCACTGAGATGAACTCAGAGTGTGCCAAATACTTTTTGTGCATATATTGTGATAGTCATTTGATTCTATTCTTTAAGTCAATTGATGTATTGAATTATATTCTATTTCAAAATGTTAGACCAACTTTGCATTCCTGGGAGGAACTCCACTACATCATGGTACTCTATCTTTTTAGCATGTTTTTGTATGCAGTTTGCCAGCATTTTATTATGAATTTTTGCATCTATGTTCATCAGGGATATTGGTCTGAAGTTTCCTTTCTTGATATGTCTTTGACTGGATATCAGCTTGAAACTAGCTTCATAGAATGAGATTATAAGGGTTCCCTCTTTTTCTATTTCAAGGAATAATTTGAGAAGGATTTGTGTTAGTTCTTTTTTGAAGGTCTGGTAGAACTTGTCTGAGAATTCATCTGGTCCTGGGTTTAGTTTTCATTTTATTTTGTTTTGGGGTGGTTGACTTGAAATTGATCTGTTTGAATTTTCTATGTTCTACTCCTTCAATTTGAGTAGGTAATATGTCTTGAGAAATTTGTTCATGTCTTTAAGATTTTTTATTTTATTAGAGTATAAATTTTCAAAATGATTTCTGATTATCTTCTGAATTTCAGTACCATCCATATTGATATTTCCTTTTTCATCATGAATTTCAGTAATTTGAGTTTTCTCTCTTTTTCTTCATTAACTTATGAAGGGTTTATCAATTTTATTTATTTTATTGAAGAATCAACTCTGTGTTTTATTTTGTTTTTTTTTAATTTAATAGATTCATTCTCTGATTTTAATTATTCCCTCACTTCTACTGCTTTTGGTATTGATTTGTTCTTCCTCTAGAACTTTGTGATGCAATGTTAGTTGTTTTATTTGTTGACTCCATTCTTTTAATATATGAGCTCAATGCAATGAACTTTCCTCTTTGCACTGCCTTCAGAAAGTCCCAGAGGTTTTGATATGTTGTATTGGTATTCTCATTTGCCCCTGAGTGTGTTCTTATTTCATCCCTGATTTCTTTTGCTATTCACCAATCATTCAATAGCATATTATTTAGTCTCCAGATGGTAGAGTACAACCTATTTTCACTAAATTATGATCTGATAGTATGCAAGGTATTATCTCTAATTTTTTTGAACTAGCTAAGACTTTCTTTGTGCCCTATAATAGGTATATTGTAGAGAAAGATACATGTCACATACAAAAAAGTGTATTCAGTCACTGATGGATGAAATATTCTACGTATGTGATAATTCTACATTATGAATTGTATTTTTTAGTTCTATAGTTTCTTTATTTAGCTTTTGTTTGAAGGATCCATCCATTGACGAGATAGGTGTGTAAAAGTCACCCAGCATTATTGTGTTGTTGTCTATTTGATTCTTGAAATTGAGAAGGTTTTGTTTGATGTATGTAAATGCTCCATTGTTTGGTGCACTAGTAGTTAGAATTGTTATGTCTTGTTGATGTATAATTCACGTAAGCAGTATGAAATGTCCTGTGCCCCTTTTGATTACCTTTTGCTTGGTATGAGGTATACATTTTATCTGGTATGAGGATGGAAACCCCTGCTTGTTTATGTGATCCATGTGAGTGATATATTTTTTCCTGTCCTTTCACCTTCAGTCTGTGGATGTCGTTGCCTATGAGGTGAGTCACTTGGAGTCAGGAGATTATTAGGTCTGTTTTTTAATCCAATCTCCCAGTCTGTGTATTTTCTTTTAATTTTTAAATTTGTTCTAACTAGTTATACATGACAGTAGACTACATGTATGCACTTTGATAATACCGCACATAAATAGAGTATAGTTTCTTATTTTTCTGATAGTACATGCTCTAGAATCATACTGTTCATGCAATCATATAAGTAAATAAGGTAATAATATCTGTTTCATTCTACTATCCTTTCTACCCAATATCCCTACCCTACCTACACTACCCTCTATGTAATCTAAAGTAACTCTATTCTTCCCTATTTCCCCCTTATTGTGAATTATCATCTACTTATCTGAAAAAAACATTCAACCTTTTGTTCTTGGGGATTGGTTTGTTTCATTTAGCATGATATTCTGTAACTCCATCCATTTACCACCAAATACCATAATATCATTCTTCCTTAAGGCTGAGTAATAGTCCATCATATATATTTATATAACTTTTTTTATCCATTCATCTGTTGAAGGGCACCTAGACTGGTTCCATAGTTTAGCTATTGTGAGTTGAGCAGCTATAAATATTGATGTGATTTCATCACTGTAACATGTTGATTTTTAGTCCTTTGGGTATAAACTGAGAAGTGGGATAGCTGGGTCAAATTGTGGTTTCATTGTGTTTTCTTAGGAATTTCCATGCCACCTTCCATAATCATTGCACCAATTTGCATTCCCACTAGCAATTTACGAATGTACCTTTTTCCTCACATCCTCACCAACATTTATTGTTGTTTGTATTCTTGAAAATTGTCATTCTATTGGGGCGAGATGAAATCTTAGAGTAGTTTTGATATATATTTCTTTAATTGCTAAAGATGTTGAATGTTTTCCCATGTATTCATTGTTCAATGGTATTTTTTCTTCTGTGAAGTGTCTATTCAGTTCCATAGTCCATTTGTTGATTGGATATGTGATTTTTCTGGCATTAAGATTTTTATTTCCTTGTATTCCCTGGAAATTATTGATCTATCTGAGGCGCGTGTGGTAAAGATTTCCTCCCATTCTGTAGGCTCTCCCTTCATGTTATTCATTCATTTGATGAGAAGAAATCTTCTAGTTTGAGTCCATCCCATTTATTGATTCTTGATTTTACTTCTTGTGCTTTAGCAGTCTTGTTAGTATGTCAGATTCTAAGGTGACATGGTAAAGATTTGGGCATACCCTTTTTTTAATTAGACGCAAGGTCTCTGGTCTAGTGCCTAAGCCTTTGATCCATGTTGAGATAAGTTTTAATGCAGGGGAGATATAGAGGTTTAATTTCATTTTGTTGCATGTGGATTTCCAATTTTCCCAACACCATTTATTAAATAGTCTATCTTTTTTCCAGTGAATGTTTTTCATGCCTTTGTCTAGTATGAGATAACTGTATTAATGTGGGGATTTCTCTGTGTCTTCAAATCTGTACCATAGGTCTACATGTCTTCTTTGGTACTAATACCATGCCATTTTCAACTGTTGAATTTATGTCATTTGCATTCAATGTTAATATTGAGATACAACTTCTATTACCTGTCACTTTGACTTATTTCTGGTTTTTAATTCGAATTAGTTCCTCCTTTGATTGACTATTCTTCTAGTGTTGTTCCTCCATTTGCGGATTTTCACCTTTATTTTTCATTTCTTCTTTATGTAAATATTGAGTATGTCTTGTAGTGCAGGATTTTTAGTTGTGAATTCTTTTAACTTTTACTCCTCAAGAATGGTTTGTATTTTATTGTCAATTCTGGAGCTTTATTTTGTTGATTATAGTATTCTTGACTGGCATTCATTTTCTTTCAGAGCTTGGTATATATTATTCCAAGACCTCTTAGCTTTGAGAGTCGGTTTAGATCAGCTGAGATCCGGATTGGGTTTGTTCTAAATGTGATGTGCTATTTTCCTGTAGCAAACCTTATAATCCTCTCCTTCTGTATGTAAGACATTTTCTTAATATATTGCCTTGGTGTGGATCTGTTGTAATTTTGATTTTTGGGGTTCTGTAAACCTCCTCTCTTTGATTTTCTAATTCATATTTGGGCTTGGGAAATTTTTGATATTATGTCATTGAAAAGATTACACCTTCCTTTGATTTGTATCTCTAAGAATTCATGTACCCCAGTAAATCTTAAATTTGATATTTTCAGGTTATCCCATAATTCTTGGAACTTCTGTTGATGGTCTCTTAACCTCTCTTTCTCAATGGTAAACTTTGCATTCAAGATTGTATATTTTGTCTCCAATGTCTAAAACTCTGTCTTCCTTATGATTTAGTTTGTTGATGATTCTTTTTATTGGTTTGTTGATTCCTTCATTTCAAGGATTTTTGCTTGTTTTCTTTTCAGGATCTCTATCTTTTTATTAAATTGATATTTGGCTTCCTGTATTTTCTCTATGATTCCCTTCCTTCCATTTTCCTTTACGTAAAATATCAATTTGACTATGTACAATCTAAACTCATTCATGCACGTTTTTCCCTCTCTGTTGCCAATGAATTGTGTTATGAGAGTATCTTGGTTTCTTTGGGCAATTTGCTCCATTACTTTTGCATGTTTTTGTGTGTCTACCCATTTAACAATATGGATCTGAGGTAGAAGAGTTTCTAAACTGTGAACTTGTAGTGTCCCTGAAGGTATCCAGAACCTCACCATTTAGAGGGAGAAAAATAATAACAACAACAAATGCAAAAAATATATAGTATTGAAACAAATAGATTCTGCTATTATGCCTACAATGTGAATCATCATAATTATCAGAAATATGATCAGTTAATTCCTACAACTAAAACAGTGAGTTTGCAAAAGGATGTACAATTTTGAATGGTTAACAGGAGAGAACAGAAGTGATTTAGGAAGTAATTATTATGAGTGAGGAGAAGAAAAAACAAAAGTAAGAAATTAAAGGAAGAGTGAAAGAGATACCAATAGAGAATAGCTGTTGGTGGAAGAAAAGGAAGAATGTCAAAAGAAAAAGGTGGGAGAAAAATATTTATATAATGTAAAATTTTTTTAATTCAAATAAAAAAAGAATTCACAACAAAACTGAAACATACAATCAAACATTCATATCTTAAAAAAATTGATCCATAAAAAAACTGTTTGAAAAAATGCTAAAAATGAGAAAAACTTAGATATGAGTACATATAAGTGTGCACAAACCATTAAGGTCACAAACAGAGAAAAGAAAAAAATGAAAAAGAGAGACAGAGAGAAAAAAATCTCCATGGAAAGTTGAAGAATTGTTTCCATTGGAGGTCAAAAGATTCTCATCTTCTCTTCTCAGCAGTGTCAGGTGAGGTTGCATGGAGCGTGATGCTCCACCCTCCAGACTGGATTACTGGTGAGAAAGAGGTAATCCCATCGGCAGAATTCCTGGAGGCAGGGTATAGGTTTATGTGGGCTGTAGGCTGCATGCTGAATGCCAATTGGTCTGGAGATTTTAAGTCAACACATCTCTAGGGCACACCAATTGCTGGCTCCAACTGGATGTCTGCACCTGAGGGGTCTCCCCTGGGTTCCACTTGTGTAGTGGAGGAGCCAATTCCTACTCCACTATATCACCTGAAGACACCATGTTTCCTGGTCTCAGTTTCAGTCTCCAAACTCATTTTCTCCTACCCAAGTCCTTTAAATTGCAATCGAGGTGTGTTTCTCCCAGGTTGTTCTGCAAAGAGTTAGATTAGAAGATGAGGTGGAAAGCCAGGTGGGTTTCCACAACCAGTTATCCCCTCTGTAAAACTCTCTCCATGTTTGATTTTCCTCTGGGTCATTTAGGCACACTCTGTGTCACACAGTGTGAATTTGTCAGGCCTGTATTTAGGGCCAAACTCAGGTTTGCCAGGAATTGGGTTCTGGCATCTGCCAGTCCCTAGGCTGTGACAGCAAAATGGTTCCTTCTTCTGTCCTCTACACTCTGCTGGGTGAGATGGTGACTTCTCTACTGCACAAGGATATTGTGCAACAAATGTTTCATTTTAATTGGACAGTGTCTTTGATCTCTAAACTCACTGTACAGAGACATGCCTCAGGCCTCCTAAAAACATGGGTTCCTTTAATTCCCTTGTCCCTCCACTTTGTTCATGGAGGGACAACTCTGGCTGGTGCCTCTGGTCAAAACATGGCTATGGTGCTGGGGATTTCATCTTTATTTTATTATATCCAACTTCTTAAGCCCCCAATCTGCTTTGAATATCCAGTTTGAAATTCCTGTAATGTCCTCCATCCCCTTTGTTTTTTGTTTACCAGACTTGCAGAGAAGCTTCTGGTTTGCTTTCTTGGCTTCACACCATGAAGCAGCCTGGAAAGCGACTTTCTCTATTCCAACATCTTGCAACCCCCCTGATTATTGTCTCTTATCATCTTTATCATTGACTTTTTCAACATTAATACTTACTTTGATTCCAAAATCTCATATTCTGTCTTCAAACGATTTTGGTGATGCTTTCAGCTGAATTTTTAATTTGATTTCTTGAGTCTTTCATTTTCAGGATTTGATTATTCTTTTTGAAAATCCCTCTCTTTGGTGAAATATTCCTTAATTCTTGTGTGCTTTGTCTTAAATAAGACAAAGAAATTAGAAATTCTTAGAAATTCTTTTAATTCTTTGACCCCTTGCAGTATTTTTTTTCTGATTTCCTTTTCTGGAAATCCTTTTGCTGTGGTGTCCATGGGGTTGGTTGTGTTGTGAGCCACTTGGGATGGTTTTTTTCCCTACTTTTCATTTTGTTAATATTCCTGTCCATCTTATTTGATGATTCTCTCTTCTACTTTTATATAAGGAGCTTTGAGGGAGTTGCATTCCTTTTCTCTATATCATGTGTTGGGTAACAGTGTTGGGGTTGTTATTTGTTTGTCTATTTTTGGTGTTAAAATTTTGAGTTCTTTACATTTTCTGGATATTAATCCCCTGTCTAGGAAGCACTTGGCAAAACATATTCCTTTCCATAAATGTTTTTTATAATTTCCTTGCTGTGAAGATTCATTCACCATCAATGAGCTCACCCACCCCACACACTGAGGTCAGTTGCCAGAAGTTAGCCCACCATCCCCATGGACAGACTGGTGCTGAGCCCCCCCATCCTGCCCCCACACCAAGGATGGAGGCCAGCAGCTGAGCTGGTGCTGAGGGACACTGCACCTGCCTCTGTGCTGACTCAGTACACCCTTGCTGGGGCTCCCCAGCTTCTTTAGAGGCTGGTGCAGGCATTCTGAATTATTTCTGAGGGCATAGCCATCATCATTGGAAGGGCAGCTCCCTTCCTGAGACACCTACAGGAGACTGGAGGATGTTTGACAGGTACCTCTATTTACTCAGTTACATCCTACACCCTTCACCATCCTCTCTTCACAACTACAAACACTGAAAATAGTAACTGAACTGATCCTGTTTATTTTAAAAATGTTAAAGTCTTTCTAGGGGCTATCTGGTTCAGGGCTACATTTTCTCTGTATTGGGTACTACTGGTATTGATATCCCCCTTTGAAGGAGTGGTAGTGGAAAGCTGCAGGGTCATAATAAGCCTGTAAGTGGGGAAACTTCAGTATGTCTGAGTTTCAGTGCTAGAGGGAAATATAAAGAAACAATATGAAAAAAACAGGGGAAGAAAGTGTCCCTAACAAACCAAGATGCTATTGTGATAGAATCCAATGACAGCATGGCAGTAGAAATGACAGAAAAAGAGTTTAGAATCTGCATAATTAAAATGATCTGGGAAGCAAAAAGATGAAAGAAGAGAGTAAATGCAGGCAACGCATGACCATTCCAGTAAACAGTTAAAAGAGCAAATGCAGGAAGCAAAAGAACACTTCAATAAAGAGATAGAGATTTGAAAATAAAACCAAAAAGAAATACTTGAAATGAAAGAAATGATAAACCAAAGTAAAAACTCAATAGAAACTATCACCAACAGAATAGAACTCGTGGAAGACAGAATCTCAGACAATGAAGATGAAATATTTATTCTTGAAAATAAAGTTGAACAAACTGAGAAGATGTTAAGAAGTCATGAATGGAACCTCCAAGAATTATGGGATATCATGAAAAGACCAAACTTAAGAATTATTGGGATTGAGGAAGGCACAGAGATAAAAACCAAAGGAATGAACAACATATTCAATGAAATAATATCAGAAAATTTCCCAAACCTGAAAAATGAAATGAAAAATCAAATTCAAGTGGCTTACAGAACACCAAATGCACAAAGTTACAACAGATCCACATCAAGGCACATTGTAATGAAAATGCCTAACATACAAAATAAAGATAGGATTTTAAAGGATGCTCAAAAAAAGGATCAGAGTACATATAAGGGGAAACCAATACAGATATCAGCAGATTTCTCAGTCCAGACTAAAAGTAAGAAGGACCTGGAACAATATATTTCAAGCTCTGAAAGAACAGAGAAGCCAACCAAGATCTTATAACCAGCAAAACTAACTTTTAGATTTGTCAATGAAATAAGATCATGAAATAAGATCATGACAAACAAAAGTTAAAAGAATTTAAAAATAGAAAGCCTTCCCTGCAGAACATTCTTAGCAAAATATTTATGAGGAGGAAGTGAAAAGCAACAATACAAGTCAGCATAGGGAGGAAATACCCTAAAGGAAAAGTCAATCAAAGTAGAAACCAAGTCAAATTGAAAACAAAAAAATAAGCCAAAATGACCAGGAATACAAATCACCTCTCAATAATAAGCCTGAATGTTTATGGCCTAAACTCATCATTCAAAAGACATAGACTGGCAGATTGGATTAAAAAGAAAGACCCAACAATATGTCACCTCCATGAGACTCATCTCATAGAAAAGGACATCTACACTTATTTGGTGACTTTTTATTCTTTTAATGTATGAACTCAATGCAATGAACTTTATTTCCTCTTAGTACTGCATTCATAGGTATGTTATATCAGTATTCTCAATTACCTCTAAGTATTTTCTCATTTCATCCTTGATTTCTTCTAGTCTACATTCATCATTCAATAACATATTATTTAGTCTCCACATGTTAGTGTAGCTCGTATTTTATATTTTATCATTCATTTCTAATTTCAATCCATTATGTTCTAATAGAATGCTGGGTATTATCTCCACTTTTTTGGTATTTACTAAGACTTGCTTTGTTGTCTGGAGCCTGCAGGCCACGCCCCCGCCTTGCCACATGTTGAGCTAAGATGGCGCCTGCTGAATACTGGCGGGGCGTGCCTTTCCTGCACACATAACTGTCAGTCAATACTATGTGTGTATCAGGCTAGATTGCGTGGTGCTTTATGATTGGCCAAGTATACTTTCTTACTTTCC
This sequence comes from Sciurus carolinensis, assembly GCF_902686445.1. Classification (NCBI taxonomy): domain Eukaryota; kingdom Metazoa; phylum Chordata; class Mammalia; order Rodentia; family Sciuridae; genus Sciurus; species Sciurus carolinensis. Next base: position 179,715 of record NW_025920305.1, on the reverse strand, counting down.
TCTGATTGGCTTTTGTACTTAATATAAACTGGACTCACTTCCTTAATAAATGAGATTTGATCAGACTTTTGTCTTGTCTCCATTTCTCGTGTCTCTTGTCTCTCCCAATCCCCACTCCCACTTCCAGGTTCCTGTTGTAGTCCTGTGGGTCGGGACACTTTGTGGCATAAGATATGATCTATTTTAGAGAAGGGTCTATGTGCTGCTAAACAAAAAAATTGTATTTGCTCATCGATGGATGAAATATTCTTTATGTCTATTAAATCTAAATTATTGATTATATTATTTATTTTTACAGTTTCTTTACTTAGTTTTTGTTTAGAAGATCTCTATGGATGTGAGAGAGGTATGCTAAAATCACCTAGTATTACTGTTTTGTGGTCTATTTGATTCTTGAAATTGAGAAGGGTTTGTTTGATGTGCACACATGCTTTATTTGTTGGGGCATAAATATTTACAAATGTTATGTCTTTTTATGTGTAATTCCCTTCAATAAAATGAAATGACCTTCTTTGTCCCTTCTGATTAACTTTGGCTTGAATTCTACTTTGTCTGATAGGATGGAAACCCCTCCTGTATACATAACCCATAAGTGTGATATGATTTTTTCCCCATTCTTTCACCTTCAGGCTATGGATATCTTTGCCTATGAGGTGACTCTCTTGGAGACAGCATATTGTTGGGTCTTGTTTTTTAATCCCATCTGCAGTTCTCTTCCTTTTGAAGAGTTTAAACCATTAACATTCATGGCTATTATTGAGATATGACTTGTATTCCTGACCATTATGCGTTTATTTCTGGCTTTAACTTGATTTATTTTCTCCTTTGATTATTCCTTTAGTGTAGTTCCTCCCTTTGCTGGTTTTCACTTTTTTCTTCACTTTGTTATCATGGAATATTTTGTTGAGAATTTTCTGTAGTGTAGGCTTTCTGATTGTGAACTCTTTTAACTTTTGTTTATCCTGGAACATTTTTATTTCATCTTCAGATCTGAAACAATTTTGCTAGATATGAAATTCTTGGTTGGCATCCATTTTCTTTCTGAGCTTGAGATATGTTGTTCCATGACCTCCTAACCCTGAGGGTCTAGGTTGAGAAATCAGTTGAGATCTGTATTGGTTTTCTCTTGTATATGATTTGGGTTTTTTTTGCCTCTCATGGCAGTTAAGATGTTATCCTTATTCTGTATTTTAGTCACTTTCATTATAATATGATTTGATGTGCATCTGCTGTAATTTTGTACATTTGGGGTCCTGTAATCTTCCAGTATTTGATTTTCCATTTTATTCTTTAGGCTTGGGAAATTTTCTGAGATTATGTCATTGAAAACATTGTGCATACCTTTGGTTCGTATCCCTACTCCTTCATCTATCCTGATAATTCTTATATTTGGTCTTTTAATGTTATCCCATAATTTTTGGAGGTTCTGTTCGTGAATTCTTGCCATCTTCCCTGCATGGTCAACTTTATTTTCAATATTAAATGTTTTGTCTTTGTTGTCCTGAGGTTCTGTACTACAAATGTTCTAGTCTGCTGATGATGCTTTCCACTGAATTTATAATTTGATTTATTGACTCTTTTATTTCAAGGGTTTGTGCTTTTTTTCACGATTTCTAATTCTTTATAGAAGTGGTCTTTTGCTTCTTGTATTTTCTCTTTGATTTCACTCTTTATATCACTCTTTTCTTCAGAGATCAGATTAAATATGTGTATGTCTAAACTCCTTCCTAGATATTTCTTTTACTGTGTTGTAAGTGATCTTCATTATTGGGGCATCTTGGTTTGCTTGTGGCATTTTGTTCCCTTGTTTTTGCATGTGGCTTGTGTGTTTTCCCATCTAGTTTTGTGGATCTGAGGCAGTACAGATTCTACTCTCTAGACCTATATTGTCATTGAATATTTATTACCCCACTTTTATGAGAGAGAACAATATCACTAGCACCCAGTGTGAACAATATAGAGCCTTAAATCTAATAACTCCCACCAAGGTGTCCAGTGCCCTATCAATATAAACAGCAATGATGAGTTCAATGATTGTCCACAATAAAAACAGAACATTTTCCAGATTTTCAATCTAAAATAGTGGACAAAGAAAGAACAGGAACAGTGCAGGTAGTGGTTTTCATGGGGGAGAAAGAGCAGCTGGAAGTAAAAATCCACAGGAAAAGTGGAAGAGAAACCAACAGAGATTGACTGTTAGGTGGAGAAAAGGTAGAATGGGAATCTGGGAAGACAGACAAGGAAATGGAAGAAAACATATAAACAGAAAGAAATTAAAAACATAAGAATATACAGAAGAAATGCAAAACAACATTGATATATCACTGTCCTCAATAAAATGATATACAAAATCACTCTGCTCCAAATATGCTGGAGATTCCAGAGAAGAAGAAAATAAAATACAATAAATCTGAAGGAAAATTGAATCACTGTGTGTGTTCAAAAGCTCAGCCCTGTCTGACTTTCCACAAGACTGTCTGGCCCAGATAGGCCCTGGCAGACCTAGTCACTATGCCAGCAATCTGGGCCTCAGTTTGCCTGAGTTCTACTACATTGCCATCCCAAGGTCTCAATGCCACTAGAATTTGGAGGGAGAGCACCAGGGATGAGCAACACTGAGAGGCAGTAAGTAGATGCTGGCAACCCACGCTCCCAGTCAAAGACCCCAGGGGCAGCAAATCTGGTGGGCACCCAGACACTGAACCTCCAGGTCCTGGCTGGTGTCCCCAGACAGTGGCTACTGCACCCCAAGATGGCAGTGGTAGAAAAACCACTGGCACCCGAAACAAACCCCAGGCTCTGGCCAGTGTCTCAAAAAATATGTGACCACATGCAACCAAACCAGAGGTTTCCTGGCAGTGGACCCCTGGGCAGCTGTGGAAGTGGTAGTGGCAGAGGCCAATGGCAGCAGGCAGGAGGTCAGCAGAAGCTGTAGTCATCAGTGGTGTCAGCAGCAGCAGTGGTGGTGACTGCAGCTGCAGTTTTAGTGGCACTGAGGCAAGAGCTCCAGGTGACCTCCAGGGAACACCAGTGGCTTTGGTGGCACCAGTGGCAGGCTCACCTGGAGAAAAGACCTCCAGGTGTCTTTGCAGCAGCCTCAGAAACAGCTGCGCCTCACCCCACAGAGAAGACCTCCAGGAGGCTGCAGTGGTGAGTGTTGAATATCAACTCTTAAATGTGAATCCCTGTGTAGTGTGTGTTTGATTCTGTTTACACAGTGGCAGAAGAGGCTTGGTGCATGGCACAGTGAGGATGTAGAGGCCTCCCCATGTGACCATAGCAGGGGACAGGCAGGTCATCTGTGTCTTTGTTCCATCCATAACTGTGATGGCAAAACCAGACCAGGTTGTGAAATGAAATTGAAAAAGCATTGTGGGAAGAGTCCAATGCCTGGGAAGCGGTCAGCTCCCCTTCCCTCTCTTAGCCTTTTTCCAGGAAGCCTAATGAACCATGGGTCCCTACTGTTTGCAATGTCAATAACTGCCCTAAGGGTCTGACTACTCCCTCCTGAAGTGTAATAGATGTCTGTGAAAAGAGCTGCTTCTTCTTATCTGTTCTGTGATCATACTTTATGTTAGAGACCCTGTACAAGGCCTTCAGCCACATAGATTAGTTTTTTTTTTTTTAATGAGGAAAAAGCCCCAATGACAGGATGGGTCTAAGATGATGTCAAACAACCTATAAATATTGTGAGAATTGGAGGATCAGGGCTCAGACTTTTGGAGTGCTAATCACCTCTGGACCCACTGGCATAAAATAAAGTTTGAATTCTACTTTCCCAGGACTGTCTTGTCATTTCCATATCATTTTTGTGCATTGTTCAAGAAGTGATAACCATGAGGGATTTGGGGTGGTATCAATGCCAGGGTCCCCAGTGCCCCTCAGACTGAACAGGTTGGCACAGCCCGGGAATTCTGGGATCTCCTTCACTTGCTTGACCTGCACCTCCGGAGTGGCTTCTGGCATCCTGGACACGCTGGAGAGTAGGACAAAATCCCTGTGTAGTCCACTGGAAAAGGTAAGGTCCCAGGAAACAGGACCATAGACAAGCCTGTTGGTAAGGGCAGAAGGGGAGCCTGAACACCCCCCTCAGCTACCCATGAGGGAGCCTGCAGTGTAAGGAACCCCAAAGGAAAAAGGGTGGGGGAGGAAATGCTTAAACTCTTAAGTGTCTGTGTTGGTGTGAATGGATGAGAGACATGTTTTAAACCTCCCATGGCCACCTGCAGTGGGTTCACAGGTATCAGGGACTCCAGCAGGGGAGTCATCAGTATGGGGAACTCTGAAAGTGGGGAGATAGTGTTTTAAAATTCCTGAGTGTGTGTATGAGTGTGAAAATACTTGTGAAAGTTGTTCCATAGGTAATCATGGCTGTGTCATTTGGTAGTCTTTGTCTCTTTCTGAGCTCAAATTTTTTCTTATGATGAATACACCTTTTCTCTTGAACCAATAAGTCTTGTTTTGTCTAACTGAAATTTATTGCCCTCTGCTTTTCTTTCTGCTGTCTTTATTTAGTGGTCTATTGTTCAAGGGTTAACTCTTGAATACCCTAAAAAATTAAGTTCATGTGACTTAAAATGGATTAGAGATAAAAATAAAGATGTCTCTAAAATCACTAACCCACACGTTTTCCCCCTAGGTGATCGGACAATAAAGGGTGTTCTTTTGTATAAAATTTTTAAAGTATAATTAATGTCCATTGGTTCTAGAGTTTTTCCTCAAAAAAAAAAGGATGACTTAAGATGCTAACTAAACTTGGCTTTCATGGGTAACCTAAGTTAAAAAATGCAAAAATCAGATTAAACATAAATGGGATAAATATCATAAATATGTTTTATTTAAATTGTTGGTTAATAGAAAGTTTAAGATTATTTTGTTTCTAGTCTTCACTAAAAGCAAGATGATTAAGGGTTAAAATTCTACCTTCATGTATGTTCTACATACAAGAATTTTAAAAAGGGAGATAAAAGAAAAACAAACTCAAAGGATGATAACATACTGTTGTTTTATTTGGTCTGAAGAATTCTTCAGTACTCTGACTCAAACTTTTGGACCCCTCAAGGTCAACACTCCCAAACTTCTGATTCTGGGAGTGATTCCAGCACAATGAAAAAAAAAAAAAAAGTCTGAGCCAGCTGCAGAGGCCCCCACTCCTCCACCTGACCAGTGTCCTTCAGTGTCCAAGCTAAGGAAATATTTATATGTACAAAGTCCTTGTTTTTATGATTCTTTCTTTTATATCTGTTTTTTATATCTGTTACTGGACCTTTAGAATAGGGACCATATTATATTGATCTTACCAGTCATCTTTTAAAAAATCTTGGCTGAACGGGTGACCTATAGCTACAGGCCTATTTAAAATAAAGATGTCTTACTGTCATTATCTGACCTTTAAATGGTTTTATAATCACATGATCTTACAGCTAAAGTTTATTAGTCAGGTGTAAAATATATGAAAGAGATTCTGTAAGTACAGACACTTATTCAGTTCCATGATAAGGAGTCTGAACAATCAGGTAGTAAGTGAAAGGTGTCAAAAGGCACTGCCTCTGCTGTACAAGGATAACAGGACATCAAAATAATGAGTTTTTAAAAACAGGAATTAAGTTTCTTAAACCCAGTGTTGGCACCCCCAGTATCATTTATCATCTCCACCCAGGCAACCTCAGATCATCTCACTGTGGTCAAGAACACCAGCCCTAAACTGAAAAAAAATTGCCAAAAAGTTGCCTTGGCTATAGAAAAAGTGGCCAGAGAACCTGTCCTCTCCCCTGCCTTACAATCTCTTTTCCCCTGGGGGATGGAAGCTGCTGACCACAAAGGATGTGGCCATAGGTTTCAGCACTCTTAGCTTATGACCTGAGAACAGGAATAATCTCCCCTTTTAAGATCTGACAGGACACCCATTTGGCCAGGGGACATCTATCACTAGGGCAAAGAAGTTCTTGCTGTAAAAGTATCCCATCAAACTAAATGCCTGGGGAACTGAAGAATAAGTAACTGTACCCAGAACAGAAAAAGGTAGGAACTAAGGCCAAACGTGTGTTTTGTAGACAATGTCTGCAAAGGGATCTTCAAGGAAGCCTTAGAAAATGATGGAAAGGGCCTCCTTCACTGCATATTAATATGTCTAGTATAAGAGAAAGTCCCAAAGGAGTCTCTGGGTACAATGACTGTGGAAAACTCACTTAAAGTTGATGACATTATGATGAAGTTAAGGGAGACAGATCAGGCTCAAAAATATTCTGTGCTCCAACCCTTTGACTTTAACTTAGGAGAAAATGATTAAGAAAGAGTTTTTGTATGTACTAGAATACTGATCCCTCTCCTGGGATAAAATTTGTTATGTAAATTAAATACATATATAAGATTCATAAGGACTGTTTTAAAATACAAATTTTAAAATGATCCTGAAATTAAAAAAGAAAATAAAAAAGTTATAGGTATAGAAACATATTAGAAGGAAAAAGAAATGTTCCTAAATAAAAAAGAGTTTTTTGTGTGGTAAAGTAGTATTCTTGTGTTAACATCCAAGATGAGAGGGAAAACTAAGGATGTAGCAAGTTACAAATGTGTAAGTATGTCACAGAAGGTCTGCAGAAAGTAAATCTCAAAAGTCTGTGTTTGTGATTACATTGACTTTAATTAACACAATCACTTATTTAAACTTTAATATGCTGTTATGAAACAGAATCTAAAACATTGGTTTACTCTTACCTATCAAGATAATATTCTTGTATTTGTATTTGTTAAGTTTTATTACTTTGGGAAACTGAATCTTACTGAAAATAGGGTGTGTACCTGTTTTAAAGTCTTAAATGATTACTTTGTAACTGGTTAAATAAACAGCTGTTATTTAGGTTATAACAACATAGTTAACACCCAAAATATGTGACTATGTATGTGTTTCCATCTGAAAACTCTACAGTCTAGGCCCTATCTAAGTGTTGTGTGAAAGTTTTTAAAATGAGGGGCTGGCATGGTGGCTCATCACTTCCATAGCATAGTGATGCATTGGGATTCATTCTCTGCACCAATTATAAATAAATAAATAAAATGAAGGTCCATCAACATCTAAATATTTATAAAATGAAAATGTATGTAAATTTATGGACAAGATAATCATTAAGTGCTCTCTTTCATATGTGGTCATAGAATGGCCACACTGTCATTTAAAGATCTGTCTTATATTTGTTTACTTTGTTTGACTAAGTCAATTTTGAATCATTAACACCATTTTCTAAATATATAAGAAATTTAAGGCTATCCTTTGATTTTACTAACCCATGCAAACCTATGATTATTGTTACCATACACTCTAGATTCTAAATTACATTTTAAAAGTTAAACTTAGTTAAGTGTAATACTTAAGAAACAACATTGAGAAGCTGGTGTTCTCCAAACTAAAATTATCTGTAGGAAAAGTCTCAGATTTGTATAAAAATAACAGATTGAGTTAATATTTATTTATCTCATTTATGTTTTATAGCTGGATTAAGTAACCTGTTGTCATTAAGTTATAGAAGTTTGTGTTACTCTTTGCACTGGAATTGAAATTTAAATGCATTTTTGTAAGACAATAAGGAGAGCCTGACATGCTTAAAGATGTAAAAGACTTTATAAAATGTTTTAAAAAGAAGTAAAGATCTATTTCAGAAATAAAACATCTTACCTAAGTGTTTTCAAGGGGCCATGAAACCTGAATTAAAAGTCTGCCTCTCAGTATATTCCATGTTAGGATAATCACTCAATTTTATTTAATGTTAAGTTCAAAAGATAGATTTTTGTTATAAGGATTACTTTAATCTCAAAATAAAAGATATAATCCATAGTTAATTAAAAACTTTGGATTACAAAATTAAATATTTTGGTTCATAGATACAATATAAACTATATATGCTTTTCCTTTTGATAATTTTATTTTATACTTCCTTTTAAACTTTATAACTGTTGTCTGTTACTGCTTTAAAGATGCACAGCTTCTAATATAATAACCAGAGTTAATTTGAGATAATGAGTCATCAGCTATTGGCTAGATAATATATAGGACAGATTTCCAATATAATACTGACCCCAACTAAATGAAAGTGGTAAATAACTATAAAATTATAGACATTAAAGTTAAAACCCAGTACACCTACTTTAAGACTGGTAAAACAGGCTTGCTGGATGATTATAACCAAAACTTAGAGACTAAAGATAAAAAGGGCCAAGGAAAATAGCCAATATTTGGCTCTTGCCCTCTGAGGTCAGCTTGAAACCAGGGAAAAACAGGGAATTCTCTAAGGACTTTACAACTCTAGACCACATAACCACCTGAGCAGAGAGATCAATAGGACCCTAGATAAGAGAAGTCCACCAGTACACATTCTGCAAAGAGGAGGGTCACTGGAAAAGGAAATGATTCTCTAATGGTTCCAAGGGAAGCCATATGTGATCAACAAGACCTTGACGTATCCTAGCGGATGGCACTAGAGATGTTAAAAGGCTTCTCACAAGTTCCCAAGAGTGATCCCCTGAAGAATTTCAGCTAAGTCTTAACAGTGGATAGGGACACGGTCAATTTTGACCAAGTTTGTCTTAAGTATCTGACAGGAGAGTTATGAAGAAGAGCCCCTCTAGCACCAATGCCCATAGCTAAGGTGGCACAATTAATAGCAAAGGAGTTTGAGATCAACAGGAAACTACAAGTAACTGTATCAGGAAACCCACCTACAATGAATCAGGTGTTGCCAGTTGCACTTTTAATAATTGGGCAAACAGGATTCCTCCTGTTATAGGGCACAACTTAAGAACAGACCAATCACCACTGAGAAGTCCAAATTTGAGAGTCTTTATTAAGCCGGCCAGCTGACTGTCTCACACAATGCCCCCAAAAATGGCTATTGGGAGAACAGCCCTGACCACAGGGTTGTAGGGGTTCTTATACCAAAAATTACATTAATCATAAGTGTCTGTTCTATGATTCAAAATTACACATTAAAATCATGAGATAATCGACAGAGGGGGAAGTGGGTCAAAATGACCCTTACCTAGGTACAAACTAAAGAATGGTTGCTAACATCCACACAATCACTGTTCACATGGTACATTGTTTAGGAGCAATAGGAATCAAAAGAGAGCAATTCTTTACTACATAGGAGTTGTCATTGTATATTATTAAACATGTCACACCAAGTAACTGATGATAGGCACAGATGTGGGGTGTTCCCATGGAAGAAGCTTATTTCCTACATAACATGGAGTCTCAGAGCAAAATGGAATCTGTTTAGTCATTTCCCTTAGAGTCTGGCCTATAACATTCTCATGGAGTCAGATCTGTCAGCCCATCACACTCCTTAATGAGATTCTCTGTAGACACCCTCCTCTCATTATAAGATATATATATATACATATATATATATACATATATATAAAATATTAAAAAGCATCAAACTCAGTCCCTTTAAACCAGGAGATACTAGTTGCATTTCTTAAGTAATAATAAAGTCAAGTCCAATTCCTAATTCTTCTTTAGAGAGGTCCTTCCACTGTCTTTTTATCCAGCCATAATACAATAATTATAGACAAGGTGACTCCATGGATTCATCAGAGCAGGGAAAAAGTAGCCTCTGATGGTTGGGAGTGCATTCTTGATCCAGCTGCACCTGGAAAGTTGACCATCCAAAATAAACAAGCTACAAACTGAAAGCCCCCAATGACAAAAGCCTGCTTTATTCACTCTGGAAGCTGACTAATCTATGCACTACAGAAGCTTGAGGAACTGACTGCTAACTGGGATAAATGGACTACTCTTATGTTCTGCATTGGTCCATTTTACTGTCATACTCCTCCTGGCACTCCTGTTTGGTACCTGAATTCTTAACATATTTACCTGATTTGTCTCCTCCTGCTTAGAGGCCAGGAAATTACAAATGGTCCTCTTGAGTTACCAGTGGATTAAATTGGAGGACATGGAGAGATTATGACATTAAGAGGGTTTAAAAGGGCATCAAAGGGGGGAAATGTGATGACAAACCAGAACTGGCTGTGAAATAAAATAACAAAAATGTATGGAAAGAGTTCAATGCTTGGGGAGGGGTCAGTCCCCTTCCCTCTCTTAGCCTTTCTCCAGGAAGTCTAATTACCCATGTGTCCCTGCCTGTTGCATTGTCAATAACTGCCCTAAGAGTCTAACTACTCCCTCCTGAAATGTAACAGATATCTGTGAAAAGAGCTGTTTCTTCTTCTCTGTTCTGTGAACATGCTTTATATTAGAGACCTCCCACAAGGCCTTCAGAGGAAAAAGTCCCAATGATAGAATGGGTCTAAGATGATGTCAAATAACATATAAATTTTGTGAGAAACTGTGGATCGGGGCTCAGAATTTGGAGTGCTAATCTCCTGTGGACCTACCAGTGTAAAATAAAGTTTGGTTTCTTCTACTTTCTGAGTGTCATGTTCTTGTTTCCTCATCTTTGTTCCATCCATGACTACACTTCTCTGCATCCACAAAGCTGCAACCTCCGAATGTGCTCTGCACCTGGGCACCAGCAAACAGAGGCAGAAGAATGTTTGTAACAAGGAGAGCCCAGCAGCTGCTGCAGGAGAGGCCTCAGCAGGACTTCAGCCCACCTCAGGCACAGCCTGGAACCACACCAGGTAAACAGTGCAGGTTGAGCATCCCTTGCCCCAGAAATGATTGGGACTGGAGTGGTTTTGCTTCCAGAACTTTTCAGATTTTAATATTTCAATGTATATAGTGTTTCCATCTTGGAGATGAGAGCCTCATGTAAACATGAATCTGTTAATGTCTCGTACACATCTTAGACCTGAAGGTGATTTTACCCCAGTGTTTATGTACCAATGTTTTGCCTGTGATTTGACACAGGTCAGGTGTAAAATTTTTCTTACATGGTGCCATGAGAGTGATCCAAGTGTTTCATCTTTCAGATTGTTGGATTAAGAATGCTGACTGAACCTTTTATACCCCTTTAGGAAGTCTCAGATAGAGATTCTTTGACACTCTGGAATTCATGATCAAGGGTTTAAGCTGTAGTCTGTGACAACAGGGAGTGTTTTGATCACAGTTTGCTGCCACCTAAGGGAAGGGGGCAGGGAGGGCCCTGCTGGGTTTTCTGGAAGTTCCTAATATTGTTTCCTGGTCCAGGTGTGTAACATGGCTGTGTGCACTGTGAAAATTCAGAAAGCAGAAACAGTTTGGGATATTTGGCACAATAATATACAGGAGATTTAACAATTAAAAGAGATGGCATACTTGAAAGAGAGATGGTCCTGGGCTGACACCTGGATTGAATAGAGGAGATGAAGGAAAAGGTGAATTTCATTCCTCAAAAAGATCATGAAGGAAGGAAGACAGAGAGGGCTGGGGAGATTCCATCAGACATCTCAGACATGTTGAAAAGGAGTGGCAAAGCCAAGGGACACACAAGAGCTGTTTGAGGGAATCACTCACTAAGGGACAGTTTCTAAGCTGAAGGCACTTGGTGCATACCCACATGGCACTGTGATTGATGCAGTAGCATAAGATAGCAGAGATTGTGAAAGCATGTGTAGAAAAATAATTTATTCAAAGGACACACAGAATTCTGGTGTAAGATATCACATTTGACCCAAACAAAGCTAGAAGACAGTTAAAATGTGACCTATAAAATGTGGAACAAAAACCTAAGAATTTCATGTCCACACAGATACCATCCATGAGCCACAGTGGTGGTAAATGCAGCCAAGGATTCACCCACATATCATCTGAGACATTCTGAGAATCTGAGTGAAACCCTGAATTCAACAGAACAAGGACTTCATGATAGGTAATGTAAAAGTGAAGAAAAGGGGTGGGGCAATGACTCTGCAAAGTCCATGGAGACAGCACAGGGGAGAGGGTGTCACTACCTCCCATAGAGAATTACTGAGAGAAGTCACATATCAACCCAGACATGAGAGACTGTGTCCAGGTAGGAAACCCCATTCTAACCTGAGTGGACATCACTGTGGAGAGGCTTCTGCAGACATCAGAGATGCCTCCAGGCAGCTCTCTGCATGCTCAGGAGTGACTCTCCCAGGCCTCCAGTTCTCCTCACCAGCTCTATTGGTAGAACTCTCCTCATAATTCAGGTAGGATTCCCGCACCATGAGCAGCCTATGGGGTCCCTTTGGTTATCATGTCTGTTTTAGTCAGTTTTTTTGCTGCTGTGACAAAAAGAGCTAACCAGAACAATTTTAACAGAGAAAATGTTTATTGGATGGTTCACAATTTCGGAGGTCCAGAGAAATCCTTGGGGCTCAAGTTGAGGCAGAATATCATGGCGAAAGAGTGTGCAGAGGGAAGCATCTTACATCATCAGAAAGGAGAGAGAGAAAGAGAGAGAGAGAGAGAGAGAGAGAGACTCCACTCTCCAGATACAAAGTATATATCTCATAGCCACACTCCTAATGAGGAACTTCCTCCAGCCACTCCTACCTGCCTCCGGGTACCACTCAGTTAATCAAATCAGGGACTAATTCACTGATTAGGTTAAGACTCCTACAATCCAGTCATTTCTCTTCTGATCCTTCTTGTGTTGTCTCACACATGAGCTTTTGGGGGATACCTAAATGCAAGCCATAGCAATGTCTATTGCCCTCAGGACACTGGTGTACATCCAAGCCCTAAAGTGGTGCCTGGAAAATGTAAGGTGGGCGATGGGCCTTGGTGGGATACATACAAGCAGTTCCTAAGGGTAGCACATTTTATTAGAAGTATGATACAAACCACATCAAATTTTGCATTTTTTCCTAACTGAATTTTTTTTCACGGTGCTGGGTTCGAACCCAGGGCCCTGTGCTTGCAAGGCAAGCACTCTACCGACTGAGCTATCTCCCCAGTCCTCCTAACTGTATTTTTTAAAGTCCATAAGAAATTATAAAAAAAATAGTTTGAATAATAATAAGTACAAAAAGTAATCATCATTTACAAAATTTAATTATGCAAACAAAGTGAAAATTATCAATGTAATCTCTGTACATTTGATAAAACTAAGCCTTCTAACTCTGAGTGCATTTCACATTTGTAGAATATCTCAACTCACACTAGTGTCATATGAAGTGCTCAAGAGCAACAAGGCCTTTTTTTACCAATGCAAGTCATTAAGAACCCTGCCCTGTTGCAGTCTAAAGCCTGGGGCATCAGATCAGACACCAAATGCCCTCTGGGAACCTCTCATTCTCATCACTGAAAATAATGAATTGAATTGGGAAATAATTTTATATTTTTCATGAGCAAAAATGGGCAGATGGTTGGGTAGAATGAAGATAAAGCTCCACTGAGTCCCTCCAGCCTTGGGATTTTGTGGCTTGCATAAAATGAGTAAAGAGTCAAACAGTTGTTTGAGAAATACAAGAACACAAAGCAACCTACAAGCAGGAGAATGGTGCGGGTGGCTTTGTGTTCAGGAGGTAACTGAGAGGAGACGCGGGAGCTGTGGACATACTGGGCTCTCCTGTGGTGTCTGTAGAGGAGACTCACCATGTATAGGCTGGTGCAGATCATGAGGAGCACAAACACCAGATCATGAATCAAGATGGCACTTATAAATGTCCCTGAGTTCTGGTTTCCAAACTGCCTGGTTTGACAGTATGCATGAACATAGCCACGACCAACCAGAGTGAAATTTCTAATTGTTGTGACAGTTTCGATAACATGGATGTAGATGAGCATGTTGATGACCCAGAAAAAAAGCAACAAGGGATACATGCATGTAGGAAACTTAAATTTTAGCCATGCCCACTTAGAGTTACTGGGACTGATGGTGATGGCTTGAAATGCACTCAGGAGAGAGGTGGTGCATATGGAAACACCACGTGTCACTCTGTATGAGAACAAAACTGTCTGACAACCAACATCATCCAAAAACCGCCTTACTCCCAAGGTTGATGTGATATCTGGTATCATGGTAAATAAGATGGTTAGAATATTTGCAAATAGCAACTGTGTAACAATGGGATCGATGTGCTTCTTGAGATGGGGTTTAACTAAGAAGATGAATGCATATAACATGAAGAGCAAGGAGTTCCCAAGGACACCAATGCACAGCTGAGATATGAGGAAAACCCCAAAGATTGTGTCACTTGGAATCATCATCATCATCTTCTTATCTTTCAGTACTGGCAATAAAATCAGGTCTTGGCACACCATAGGCAGGTGCAAAGATGCAGTACCTTTGAGTTGCAAGCAGATCCCAGGAACATTATCTTAAGGATGTCTCTGAAGTTTTAATGAGGACCATGGGCCCTACAATGATAAATAAATAATCAGTTGGGTTATTTTTAAATATAGATTGTTAACAAATATTGAGAATTCAGAGATAGAAAAGGGTGGTGAAATGTTCAGTTCTCAGGGCTGGGGAGATAGCTCAGTCGGTAGAGTGCTGGCCTTGTAAGCACAAGGCCCTGGGTTCGATCCCCAGCACTCCCCCCCCCCAAAAAAAAAGAAAAGAAATGTCCAGTTCTCTGTGTTTTAGGGCCTGGATAGAAACTTCCAGAGCCTGGATTCCAGGGACTCCTGGTAACAACATATCACTGAATGAGGCAGAGAAGAAGATGGGATTCAAGTCACCACACAACATTCTAGAATACTCAGTAAATGACATGAGGCCTGTGTTAAAGGCATGTGTGCAACTTATCTGGCATGTTTTCTTCTGAGACTCTGACTGTATATCATCTTCAGCCTATGTTTCTGTATTCTCAGCTCTCTGAATGGCACGATCCTTCTAACAGGCAGACTACCCAGTGTACTTCAACTTCTGCCTGGGAATTTTCAGAGCACACACACTCCTCCATGTCAATAATGGCTGAACAGTCAGGCAACACAGTGTTTCCTACATGGGACCTTTTCACCTCTCTCCCTAACCATGTGTCAAACAGCAATGATCTGAGATATTTGTGGATCTCACAACTTCTGCTGAGCTAGTGACATGCAGATCATCAAGCTCAATATTGCTCAGTTCTCAGGACCAGTCCTAGGACACAAATTTCAAGCAGAACCTGCACATATACCATGATTATGAACCCAGGATAACAAAAGGTTCCTGTATCCTGAGGCCTCAAACATGTACAAAATCCACCCTTTGGTCTGAATATTTCCGAATGCTTGTTATGACACAGAATTAATATATTCACAAGTGTAACTGCAGTAGAAATGATAGGACATTACTTCAGGTTAATATTGAAATTGATGAAGTTAATATCTCAAATGTAACTTTGTATTTTGGAGTGTATTTCACTATTTCATTTGCTTGGGGATACTTTCAATGACCCCAGAACTCCTTCACCTGAACCATACATAGACTTTCATTCCCTCCTGCACTCCTGGTCAATTCTATATGTGGCTCCACACTGAGCAAGTTCATGACAACACTCTCAAGTCATCCAAGGCTACACTTTCGCCACAATCCTTGCTTTGGCATTAAGTGTACTACCATGATTACACCCTTATTATCCTGTTAAGGGAGCAGTATTCAAATTATTTACTGAGAAACCACAGTGTTGGAGTGCTGTTCCTCCACAGGCTCATTTGTGCCATCCAACAACTATGCAATTTTCCTTTATGAGTTAGAATTGTTTGAAATCATGATTCTTTACGCATTTGACCATGGTGAACATAATCTGATTTTTAAAGTTCATGATGTCTTGAATATGTTTTCTGACAGTTTCAGGTGAAACCTGATCATTTATAATTTTCCACTTTCTCCAAGGGCAGGCAGAGATCTTACCTCCACCATTTTCTCTCCTTCCCAGGCCACCTGACTTAGCAAACCTAAGTTCTTCATAACTTGATCATCCAGATTTATTCACAGTGTTCCCTCAGTATCAATGGAGATCAGACTCCTTCCTGCTAGAGGTAGGAGGCCAGGGATGACTCCCAGACCGTCATCTGGACATACACCCCACGACTGCACAGCCTGGTTTATCCATGGGAGGCCACTGTGCCTGCTGCACCCATTACAGTGCACAATATAATGCCATAAACCACAATTATTTTACCTATAGCTCTTTCACATTTGTATTTCTGCATTGTTTTAAGGCATAGAATTATATTCTTCTTTGGGAAAATATTATCATTCAAATTTAAATTTAAATTTGCTTCCACTTCTAAAAAGGATCCAGAAGTCACAATGTGCCATTATCTCAAACTAACCTTCTTGGAGATAGAGGGGTTACAACTGAATATCCATGAAGTCCTTATGAACTCCAACACTCAACTTACCTGTGCATGCATGCATCTGATTGCTACAAGGAGTTGTGAACTATGCCCAGGGACATGTGCACAATCCTGTAAGTACATTCTAAAGCTGGACCTGAATAGCACTGCTAAGACTGTGAGTCAGCACTGGCACCTGAATTTCAGAAGAGGTCAACAAAGATATAAAACACATCCATGTATTAAATATTAAGCATAAATAAGATCAAGTGTTTTTGAACTAAATGTCCATGTGTCCTGCAGAGAAATCCAACAACTACGCAGAGTGCAAGTTTGAATGTTATGGTAGTATTAAAAGTGATGTACTCAAACCATCACAGTATTAAACATACTGTGGTTGAGCATATACTTTCCACTCAGAGGCCTCCAAGGTCAGATGTGCCTTCTACTGAAGTTCATGGCGGCCCCAGCCTGTACTTTGCATTCTGGTGAGACCTTTATTAGAAGATGCCACCTCTTGGGGCTATGCAGCAGAAAGTGGCTTATAGACTGAACTCCCTGGTCAAGGTGTTCAATTCTGAGTTACAAAATCTCCCCTTGAGTGGAAAACAACACTCAATACACACCAACCAATGAGTCAATAAATACGTTCCAATTATTTGCCACCAAAGTTAACAATTACAAAATTGCTCCAACAAACAAGAAAACTTTTGACACAGCAATAAAAACACTTGCTGATATTGGAAAAGAGAATATAGTCAAAAAATAGAGGATATCACGAATAATCCAACTGGAAAACTGAGGGTTCATAAACACCAGAAACCAAACTTTAAAAGCAGTAAATGGACTCAGAGGAGGATGCAGGTGACAAGAGGGAAGTCAGCATGGTGGAATAGAAAATCAGACAGGAGGCTTAAAGGACCCCAAAATAACAAAATTACACCAGACCACACCACGGCACCTTATTATGAAAATGTCTAACCATAAGAAGGATAGAATTTTAAGGGGTGCCACAGGAAAATAGCATGTCACATCTAGACGGAAACCAATCCAGATCTCAGCTGATCTAAACCAAAACTCTCACAGCTAAAAGGTCTGGAATAATATATACCAAACTGTGAAAAAAATGGATACCAGTCAACAATATGAAATCAACAAATAAATCCTTAGAATTGACAATGAAAATATAAGCTCATTCATGATAATAAAAGATAAAGAATTCACAACTAGAAATCTGTATTACACAACATATCTGTATTTCATAAAGAAGAATGAGAAATAAAAGTGAATATCAGCCAAGAGAGGAACAACACAGAAGAATAGTCAATCAAAGGATTAACCAAACAAATTAAAGACAAGAATATATCTAAATGGCTATAAAAGTTCATATCTCAATATATAAATTGAATGTAAATTGCATAATCTTATCAATCAAAATGGCATAGTATTAGACCAAAATGTAGAGACAAGTAGACCAATGGTATAGGATAGAAGACACAGAGAAACCCCCCCTTAAATACAGTTATCTCATACCTACAGAGGCACCAAAAAAATAACTGTGGAAAAAGTAGACTACTCAATAAATGGTGCTGGGAATACTTGGAAGTCCCACATGCAACAAATGAAATTAAACCCTATCTCTCCCCTGCATGGAAAACTCAACTCAAAGTGGATAAAAGACTTAGGCATAGACAAAGGACCTTGTACCTAATAGAAGAAACAGTATGCCCAAGTCTCACCATGTCAGCTTAGGATCTGATTTTATAACACGACTCCTAAAGCAGAAAAGTAAACTCAAGAATCAATAAATGGGATGGAATCAAACTAGAAGGTCTTCTTCTCAGCAAAGAACAGAATCAATAACATGAAGAGAGAGCCTACTGAATAGGAGAAAATCTTTACAACATGCATCTCAGATAGAGCTAATATCTCTAGGATATATAAAGAACTCAAAGATCCTAACAACAACAACAAAAAACCACATATCCATTCAATTAAATGGGCTAAGGAACTGAACCTTCAAAGAAGAAAAAACAATATTTTGATTAATACATGAAAAATATTCATCCTCTTTAGCAATTAAAGAAATATAAATCAAAACTACTCTAAGATTTTATCTTCATCCCAGTCAGAATGGCAATTATCAAGAATACAACAATAAATGTTGGTGAGCATGAGGGGGAAAAAGGTACATCATATATTGCTGGTGGAAATGCAAAATTGATAAAATGATTATGGTAAGTGGTATAGAAATTTCTAAGAAAACACAGAATGGAACAAGACATTCACGGGCTATCCCACTTCTCAATTTATACTGAAAGGACTTAAAATCAAACATGTTACTGTGATGCAGTCATTTCAATATTTAGAGTTGTGCAACTCACAATAGCTAAATATGGAACCAACCTAGGTGCCCTTCAGCAGATGAATGGATAAGCAAGTGATTTTTAAATATCATACTATCTATCTATATATATAATTTATATTATATATACTGGAATATTATATAATTATATATATAATGGAATATTACTCAGCCTTAAAGAAGAATGAAATTATGGCATTTGCTGGTAAATGGATGGAGGTAGAAAACATGATGCCAAGTGAACAAAACCACTCTCCAAGAAAAAAAGGTTAATGTTTCTCAAATCTGTGGATGATAATTCACAGTATGGGGTGGGAGGTATAGGAAAAATATAGTTACTTAGATATATTAGAGGGGAATTGGTGAGGAAGGGATACGGGGTGGTAGGAAGAATAGTAGAATGAAACAGACATTATTATCTTATTTACCTATATGACTGTGTGATCAGTATGATTCTAGAGCATGTATGATCAGAAAGAAAAATGAGAAATTTTCTCCATTTATCTGTGATATATCAAAGTGCATACATGTAGTCTAGTGTCACATATAACTAATTAGAACAGATTAAAAAATTATTAGAAAAAACATAAAATGGCAGATTGGATTAAAAAACAAAACCGAACAATCTTCTGTCTCTAAGAGTCTCACCTCATAGGCAACAACACCCACAGATTGAAAGTGAAAGGATAGGAAAAAATATATCACTCACATGAATCATGTAAACAACAGGGATTTCCATCCTCATATCAGATAAAGTGATTTCAAGCCAACAATAATCAGAAGGATCCCAGAAGTATATTTCACACTGCTTATGGGAATTACATATCAACAAGACATAAAAATTCTAAATATGTGCGCTCCAAGAAATGGAGCATCCACATATATCAAACAAACCCTTCTCAATTTCTAGAATCAAATGGATCACAACACAATAGTGCTGGATGACATCCACACACCTCTCTCACAAGTATGTGGATCCTCAAAAAAAAAAAACTAAATAAAGAAGGTATAGAATTAAAAAATATAATTCATAATTTAAACTTGTTACATATATAGAATATTTCATCCATCAATGACTGAATACACTTTCTTTTCAATGGGATATGGATCCTTCTCTACAATAGACCATATCTTAGCTCACAAAGCAAGTCTTAGCAAATACAAAACATTAGAGATAACACCTTGCATTCTATGAGATCATAATGGAGTGAAAATAGAAATCAATGATAAAATAAAAATAGAAGGTACTCTGACAGTCTGGAGGCTAAATAATATGCTATTGAATAATTGGTGAATAATTGGTGAAGAAATCAGGGATGAAATAAGAACACACTCAGAGGTAAATGAGAATACTATACAACATATCAAAATCTCTGGGACCCTCTGAAGGCAGTGCTAAGAGGAAAGTTTATTGCATTGAGCTCATACATTAAAAGAAGAGAGTCAACAAATAAAAGACCTAACATGGCATCTCAAAGCTCTAGAGGAAAAACAAATCAACACCCAAAGGAAATAATTAAAATCAGAGAATAAATCAATGAAATTGAAAAAAAAGTCAACAAAACAAAAAGTTGATTCTTCAATAAAATAAACAAAATTGATAAACCCTCAGTCAAGATAATGAAGAAATGGGAAAAATCTAAAATTCTTGAAAAAAAAAGGAAATATCACGATGGACACTACTGAAAATAGAAGATAAACAGAAAACATTTTGAAAATCTATACTCTAATGAAATACAAAAACTTAAAGACATTAACAAATTTCTCAAGACCCATTACCTACTCAAATCAAATCAGGAGAACTTAGAAAATTTAAAGAGATCAATTCCAAGCCAACCACCAAATACAAAATACAGGAAAATAAAACCCACGACCAGATGAATTTTCAGACAAGTTCTACCTGACCTTCAAAAAATAACTAACACAAATCCTCCTCAATTATTCCCTGAAATAGAAAAGGAGGGAACCATTACAATCTAATTCTATGAAGCTGTTTCACCCTGGTACCCACACAGTCAAGACACATGAATAAAATAAATTCAGACCAATATTACTGATGATCATAGATGCAATAATTCATAATAAAATACTGGCAAATTTCATTACAAAACATGTAAAAAGATAGCACACTATGATGAAGTGGGGGTTCATTGCAGGGATGCAAGGTTGGTCCACATATAGAAATCAAACATAGTTTATCACATCAACTGACTTAAAAAATAGAATCACAGGATTATCTCAATAGAGGCAGAAGAAAAACATTTGGAAAAATAGAGCATTGATTTATGTTCAAAACAATAGAAAAAGTAGGGATAGTAAAAACAACATTGTAAAACCTATATGTGCCAAACCAGTCAATCTAAATGGAGAAAAATTGATAGCATTCCCTCTAACAATTGAAACAATAACATGTCATTTTTGTTACAATTGCTCTGTAGTATAGTTGAAGGTCTGGTATTGTGATACCCCCCTGTTCACCCTTCCTGCTAAGGATTGCTTTAGGTATTCTGGGTCTCTTATTCTTCCAAATGAATTTCAGGTTTGCTTGCTCTATATTTCTATGAGCTATGTCATTGGGATTTTAATTGGGATTCCACTGAAATTGTATAGATCTTTTGGTAGTATAGCAATTTTGACAATATTATTCTACTTATCCAAGAACATGGGACATATTTCCATCTTCTAAGGTTTTCTTTAATTTCTTATTTAGTGTTCTGTAGTTCTTATTGTAGAGGTCTTTCTCCTCTTTTGTAGGATTGATTCCCAATTATTTTATATTTTTAAGGCTATTTGCAAATGGGGTAGATTTCCTAATATCTCTTTCAGAGGATTCATCACATATGAATAAAAATGCATTAGATTTATAAGCATTAATTCAATATCCTGCTACTTTACAGAATTCATTTCTGAGCTCTAGAAGTTTTCTGGTGGAATTTTTCTGCTCCTCTAAATATAGAATCATGTCATCGGCAATAGGGATAGTTTGTGTTCTTCTTTTCTCTTTGTATCCTTTAATTTCTTTGGTCTGTCTAATTGCTCTGGCTAGAGTTTCCAGGACAATGTTTAATAGAAGGGGAGAAAAAGAAAAAATGTTCAACATCTTAGTAATAAGAGAAATGCAAATAAAAACTACCCTAAGGTTCCATTTCAACCTGATTAGAATGGCTATTATCAAGAATACAAGCAACTATAGATATGACAAGGATGTGGGGAAAAGGTACACTCATACATTGCTGGTGGCGTTGAAAATTAGTGCAGCCACTCTGGAAAGCAGTATGTGAGATTCCTTAGAACCTTGGAGTGGAACCAGCATTTGACCCAGCTTTCCCATTCCTTGGCCTAAACCCAAAGGATTTAAATCAGCATACTACATTGTTGCAGTCACCCCAAGTTCAAGCTTCTCAATCACATAGATAGATTGTGGAATCAACCTAGATGCCCTTCAGGTTGATGAATGGATAAAGAAACTGTGGTACATATGCCACAGTGCAATTTTACTCAGCCATAAAGAAGAATAAAATTACCTGCATTTGCAGGTAAATGGATGGAGTTGGAGAATATCATGCTAAGTGAGATAAACCAATCCCAAAAATCAAAGGCTGAATGATTTCTCTGATAAGTGGATGATGATACATAATGGGGGGTTGGTGAGAGGAAAGAATGAAGAAAGAATGCATTGTATAGAGGAAAAAAGAGGTGGGGAAAGGGTGGGGGAAGTAAAAATAACAGAATGATAAAATATCATTACCCTATGTACATGTATGATTACACAAATGGTGCACCTCTACTTCATATACAACCAGAGAAACAAGTTGTACCCCATTTGTGTACAATGAATCAAATAAATAAATAAATTATTAAAAGTTTGGAAAGACAGGGATAAGCTATTTTTTTAAGTGTTCTAGATGACCTCTTTTACCACATCTATTCAACATAGTCCTGGAAAACCTAGCCAGAGCAATTACACGGAAGACAGCAATTAAACAGATGTGAATAGGAAAGAAGAATTCAAAATATCCCTATTTGCCAATGACATGATTCTATATTTAAAGACCCCAAAAAACTACTACAAAACTTCTAGAAATCATGAATGAATTCAGAAAAGTAGCAGGATATGAAATTAAGATCCATATATCAATTACATTCCTATGATCAGTGATTAAATAAGTGAAAGAGAAATAAGGAATACTATCCCCCCATTCACAATGTCTCAAAAATAAAATATTTGGGAATCACTAAAAAAAGAGGAAAAAGGCCTCTATATGCCAACTACAGAACTCTAAAGAAGAAATCAAGAATAACTTAGAAAATGGAAAGACCTCCCATGTTTTTGGATAGGCAAAATTAATATTGTCAAATGGCCTCTTGCCACATCCTGAACAGGAAAGATCAATAAGCCAAAACGGAAGTTTGAACCAGATGGAAAATAAAAGTATGCAGTAATAGCAATATAATAACAGTAAAAAAGGCACTGAAAAAATTTTGGAGCAGGGGCTTGAAGGGAGAAAAAGACCTAATAGGTCTGATTTGAACACAGAAAGCTCACCAATCTTATTTTATAGGGAAAACACCAGAGTGATTTATTGTTTGAAAGGGTCTTCAAGATAAAAAAAAGGCAAGAACTGTGGGGATTTGGCCTGGTTGGGGCCTCATTGCTCGTGCAGTAAATCTTCCACCTCTGGGCAGCTGGAGTCCCAAGGCTGTTTGAGCACACTGGTATCTCTTTCAACAAGGTCAGCAGGCTTCTAAATTTAAAGATATTGGACTTACAATGCCAGGCATGGAATCAGCCACATTGACAGCATCCACCTTACAAGTGGGCACATCTTCCCACACCTTCAAATGGAAACCTTACCAGATGTGCAGTCAAGCTGTCCCAAGTCTACAGAACTCAAAGCAATAAGTTATTTGCTGTCTATAGCAGCCATACTACCAAAAGCACTTATACACATTCAAGGCAATTCCTATTAAGGTTGTGTTGACATACTTCAGAGCAATAGAAAAAGCACTTATGAAATTCCATTTGCAAAGTGAGAGGCACAGAATAGCTAGAGCAATGCTCAGGAGAAGGTAAAGCATGATCATCACAATATGAGAACTGTAAAACTATACTACAGAGCTATAGTAACAATACCAGCATGGTATTGGCACCAAAACAGACTAAAGATCTATGGTACAGAAAAAGAAGACACAGAGACAACCCACATGAATACAGTTATCTCACACCAAAGGCACCATAAACCTACATTGGAGAAAACAGTCTCTTCAACAAATGGTGGTGTGATAACTGGAAATCCATAAGTAGCACAATGAAAATGAACTCCTATCTCTCACCCTGCACAAAACTCAACTCAAGTGCATCAAGTATCAAGGAATTAGACTAGAGACCCTACACCTACTAGAAGAAAATGTAGGCCCAAATCTCCATCATGTTTGCCTAGGAACTGAATTCCTTAACAAATACCTAAGTAAAAAAAGTAAAATCAAGAATCAATAAATAGTATGGTATCAAATGTAAAAGTTCTTCACAGCAAAAGAAACAATAAGGAACATGAAGGGAGAGTCTACGAATGGGAGAAAATCTTAGCCAACTGCCTCTTAGATAGAGCCTTAATTTCCAGGATATATAAAGAACTCAAAAACTTAACAACAAAAAATCAACTAACCCAATCCATAAATGAACAAAGGAACTTAAAGTCACTTCACTGAAGAAGAAATATGAATGGACAACAAAAATGAGAAGAAATGTTCAACATCACTATCAATTAGGAAAATGCAAATTAAAGCTACAGTAAGATTCCATCTCACTCCAGTCAGAATGGTAGGTATCAAGACACAAGTAACAAAAAAAGTGTATATAAGTGTTGACCATGAGTGTGAAAAAATTTTCTCTCGTTACTGCTGGTGGGACTGAAAATTGGTGCAACCACTATGGAAAGCAGTAAGGATTTCCTCAGAAATCACCATATGACCCAGTTATCCCATATCATGATACACACAAAGGATTTAAAATCAGCATACTACAGTAATGCAGCCACATAAACATTTACAGTACCTCAATTCACAATAGTTAAGCTATGAAACCAATCTATCTGACCTTCAACAGATGAATGCATAAAGAAAATGTGGTATATATAACCAGTGGAATATTACTCAGCCAATAAGAAGGATGAAATCATGGCATTTGCTAGTAAATGAATGAAACTGGAGATTATCATGCTAAGTGAAATACGCCAATTACAATAAACCAAAGAATGAATATTCTTTCTAATATGTGGAAGCTACCACACAATAAGGGGGTGGGAGAAGAGAATCCATTGGATGTATAAAAGAAAATGAATGTAAGTTTGGAGGAATGGGAGTTATAAAGACAATAGAATTTATCAGACATATTTCTATGTTCATAGGCAAATATACTACCACTATAACTCCACATTATGTTCAACCACATGAATGGGATCATAATTAGAGTAAGTTATACTCCATATAAATATTATATGTCATCATACACTCTATTGTCAGGTCCATCTAGAAAGAACAAAAAAAATGTTGGAAAAATCAGTATCTCTCCTATAATAAACTCAGTGTAAAGGAAATTGGGAAAATTATCCCTTTCAAATAACCCCAAGAAAGGACAAATCACAAGAAATCCAATCAAGAAATTTAAAGATCTCTACAATTAAAAATGTAGAACACTGAGGAAACATTGGGAAAGATATCAGAAGATGGAAGGAACTCCTGTGTACCTTGTTAGACAGTAATAAAATATACAAAATAGCCATACTTCCAAATACATTATACAGAGTTAGTGCAAACCCCATCAAAATACCAATGATGTTCTTATCAGAACTGGAAAAACAGAACTAAATTTTATTTGGAAGAGTAGGAGACTATGAATAACCAAAGCAAAAGTGAGTAAGAAAAGTGATGCTGGAGGCCACAAAACACCTGATCCCAAATTATACTAAAGAGCTATAATAACTAATGCAGCATGATCTTGCATCAAAACAGATATTAAGACCAGTGGAATGGAATGGAGGACACATATACAAACCCACTTAGATACAATTATCTGGTGTTCAACAAAGGTCTCAAGAACATATGTTGGAGAAACAACCACCTTAGAACAAATGTGGTTTGGAAATCTAAATATGTAAATGTTGAAGAATGAAGAAGGTCCCAATCTGTCCCCTTGCTCTCAAATCAAATCAAATGGATCAACAGAAGTTCTGCAACTGCTAAAAGAAAACAGCTTCAACACTCCAACATAATGACACAGGCACCGACTTCCTTAACAACTCCACTGTAGCTCTATGTGAAGTGCAACAGCATCAGATTAAACATTCTACACAGCAGAGGAAATGATTCAGTGCCCATAGGGACAGAATACAGAGTGGGAAATCTTTGTCAGATCCTCTTCCAATAGGGGATTAAAATCCAGAATAAAGAGGCACTTCACAAAAGAAGAAATACAAGTGGCTAAAAAATATATGAAAAAAAGTTCAATGTCTCTAGCAATTAAAGAAATGCAAACCTCAATTGAATTTTTATCTCACTTCTATTTGATTGACAATCATCAAGAGTAAATAAGATATCAAGTGCTGGAAGATCTGCAGGGTGGAAGGCACACTCATACATGTTGGGGAAACAGCAAATGTTCCACCACTTGGAACAACAGAATGACATGCCTCAACAAACTAGTAATGGAAATACCACATGACCCAGGTACCCAACTCCTGGGAATTTACCTAAAAGAACTAAAATCCACATATGACAGAGATATGGGTACATCAACATTCATAGCAGCAAAATCCCAATAACCACTTATGAACCCATTCTGTTGCCAATCAGTAGATGCTGGATTAAAAAATGTGTAAATAGGGAGTGTTACTTAGTCATAAAGAAGAAGGAAACTAACATTTTCCAGAAAATGAATGAAAGTGGAGAACACCATGCAAATGGAAAGAAAACTGACCTAGAAGTCTAGGATCAAATGTGTTCTCTAGTAGTTAGGGAACTAAGTGGA
The DNA here is from genome assembly GCF_902686445.1 of Sciurus carolinensis. Lineage (NCBI taxonomy): Eukaryota > Metazoa > Chordata > Mammalia > Rodentia > Sciuridae > Sciurus > Sciurus carolinensis. Next base: position 153,147 of record NW_025920305.1, on the reverse strand, counting down.
AAAAAGATGGGAAGATACCATGAAAATGGAAGGATGATCAGAGGAATGGACAAGGGGCTGAGTGGGAGGGGAGAGCACTGAGAAAGGGCAGGCTCTGGAATCAGGTTGACGCTATTATGCAGTGTGCATGTGTGAATTTACCACAGGGATTTCCACCTTTTTTGTTCCTATGAAGGGCAATGTATACACACAATAAACAGAAGGGGCAAGTCCACAGGAGTAGGTGGGGAATGATGTAGGGAAGGAAGGGCAGGGAGGGAGGAGGTACTGTGCCCTGAATTGGAACAAATTCTATCACGTGGATCTGTGCTTATGTTACAATGCACACCACTCATATGATTAGCTATAAATAAAATAAAACATACACCATTGCCCCCGGGGCCACATGTATTATGCCATATTAATAGTTTAAAAGAAATATGATGCACGGTCACCTGAACAAATGCAAAGAAAAATTTGAGCCATTCACAGTCCATTTGACTCAAAAAACTAAGGGTGAAATAAAAGCCAACTGGATCTTGGGTAATTGGATGAAACCTGTCTGGGAAACAACCTGGAGGAAATACACTGACACATATGGGTTCTTCATCTGAAAGTGAGGAAGAAAACCAAGACACCCTCTCCAATTCTCCTACTCACCACTGAAGAGGAAACTGAGACCCTTGCAGGAAGGCAAGGAAAACCCCTGAGAGATGAATGGAAAAAACTGTGATTCCCAACCAATGAAGTGTTGTCTACAAACAAATGTCAGGTAGGTCATCAGACTGAAAAGACTCTGGACTTTCAGCCATGAAGTAACAGGGACAAGATTTACCCTCCCAATTCAGACATATAGAAAATGGCAGGCGCAGGCGCGGGCACGGCGGCGGCGCGCGTGCTCCGTGGGGTGGTGCGGCGGCTGCTGCGGACTGGGCCATGGCAGTGGGCGGTGGGCGGTGGGCGGTGGGCGGTGGGCGGTGGGCGGTGGGCGGCGGGCGGTCGGGCGGGCGTAGCGCTGCGCTGGGCCGGCGGGAGCTGACTGAAAGGAGCCGAGATGGGAGCGCCGGAGCGAGGCGGTCGCGGCGGCCCGTGCTGCTGACCGCGCACTGGGAGCGGGAGCCTGCGGTGGTGGAGCGCCGGGCAGCTCCACAGTATTTTCCAACTAGCAAAATTATTTCACCTAAACTTAGGAAGAATTCACTGTTCTCTCCTTGAGTCCCAGTGTATCTTCTAATCTAAAAAAGTCATACATGAAAACTTCACTTTTAAAAAATTCGTAATGCTATTCTCCTAAAAGAATGAAATGAGGACTGTCATTTTGAGGGCCCCATGATTGTGAATGTGCTTCAGCTTCATGATGCCTCCTGCTATGGCAGACGTCCTTGACATCTGGGCAGTGGACTCACAGATAGCATCTGATGGCTCCATACCTGTGGATTTTCTTTTGCCCACTGGGATTTATATCCAGTTGGAGGTACCACGGGAAGCTACCATTTCTTATATTAAGCAGATGTTATGGAAGCAAGTTCACAATTACCCAATGTTAACCTCCTTATGGAAATTGACTCCTATATGTTTGCATGTGTGAATCAAACTGCTGTATATGAGGAGCTTGAAGATGAAACACGAAGACTCTGCGATGTCAGACCTTTTCTTCCTGTTCTCAAATTAGTGACAAGAAGTTGTGATCCGGCAGAAAAGTTGGATTCAAAAATTGGAGTCCTTATAGGAAAAGGTCTGCATGAATTTGATGCCTTAAAGGATCCCGAAGTGAATGAATTTAGAAGAAAAATGCGCAAATTCAGTGAAGAAAAGATTCAGTCACTTGTGGGATTATCATGGATTGACTGGCTGAAGCAAACGTATCCACCCGAGCATGAGCCATCTACTCTTGAAAACTTGGAAGATAAACTTTATGGAGGAAAGCTCATTGTAGCTGTTCATTTTGAAAATTGTCAGGATGTGTTTAGCTTTCAAGTGTTTCCTGATATGAATCCTATCAAAATAAATGAATTGGCAATCCAAAAACGTTTGACTATTCATGGGAAGGAAGATGAATCTAGCCCCTATGACTATGTGTTGCAAGTCAGTGGGAGAGTAGAATATGTATTTGGTGATCACCCACTAATTCAGTTCCAGTATATCCGTAACTGTGTAATGAACAGGATCTTACCCCATTTTATACTTGTGGAATGCAGTAAGATAAAGAAAATGTATGAACAGGAAATGATTGCCATAGAGGCTGCCATAAATCGGAATTCATCTAACCTTCCTCTTCCCTTACCACCAAAGAAAACACGAGTTATTTCTCATGTGTGGGACAATAACAACCCTTTTCAAATTGTCTTGGTTAAGGGAAATAAACTTAACACAGAAGAAACTGTAAAAGTTCATGTCAGGGCTGGTCTTTTTCATGGTACCGAGCTTCTGTGTAAAACCATTGTAAGCTCAGAGATATCAGGGGAAAATGATCACATTTGGAATGAACCACTGGAATTTGATATTAATATTTGTGACTTGCCAAGAATGGCTCGATTATGTTTTGCGGTTTATGCGGTTTTGGATAAAGTAAAAACGAAGAAATCAATAAAAACTATAAATCCCTCTAAATATCAGACCACCAGGAAAGCTGGGAAAGTGCATTATCCTGTAGCGTGAGTAAATACTATGTTTTTTGACTTTAAAGGACAATTGAGGTCTGGAGACAAAATATTGCACAGCTGGTCTTCATTTCTTGATGAACTTGAAGAAATGTTGAATCCTATGGGAACTGTTCAAACAAATCCATATACTGAAAATGCAACAGCTTTGCATATTAAATTTCCAGAGAATAAAAAACAACCTTATTATTACCCTCCCTTCGATAAAATTATTGAAAGGCAGCTGAGATTGCAAGCAGTGATAGTGCTAATGTAGCAAGTCGAGGTGGAAAAAAGTTTCTTGCTGTACTGAAAGAAATCTTGGACAGGGATCCCTTGTCTCAGTTGTGTGAGAATGAAATGGATCTTATTTGGACTTTGCGACAAGATTGCAGAGAGAATTTCCCACAGTCACTGCCAAAATTACTCCTGTCGATTAAGTGGAATAAACTTGAAGATGTTGCTCAGCTTCAGGCACTGCTTCAGATTTGGCCTAAACTTTCTCCTCGAGAGGCTCTGGAGCTTCTGGATTTCAACTATCCAGATCAGTACGTGCGGGAATATGCTGTGGGCTGTCTGCGACAGATGAGTGATGAGGAACTCTCTCAATATCTTTTACAACTGGTGCAAGTCTTAAAATATGAGCCTTTTCTTGATTGTGCCTTCTCTAGATTCCTATTAGAAAGGGCACTTGCTAATCGGAGGTTAGGGCAGTTTCTGTTTTGGCATCTTAGGTCAGAGGTGCACATTCCTGCTGTCTCGGTACAGTTTGGTGTGATTCTTGAAGCGTATTGCCGAGGAAGTGTAGACCACATGAAAGTGCTTTCCAAGCAGGTTGAAGCACTCAATAAGTTAAAAACTTTAAATAGTTTAATCAAACTGAATGAAATGAAGCTAAACAGAGCTAAAGGGAAGAAGGCTATGCACACTTGATTAAATCAGAATGCTTACCGGGAAGCCCTCTCTGACCTGCAGTCACCTCTGAATCCATGTGTCATCCTCTCAGAACTCTATGTTGAAAAGTGCAAATACATGGATTCCAAAATGAAGCCTTTGTGGCTGGTGTAGAACAACAAGGTATTTGGTGAGGATTCAGTTGGAGTGATTTTTTAAAATGGCGATGATTTGCGACAGGATATGTTAACACACCCAAATGCTGTGCTTGATGGATTTACTCTGGAAAGAAGCTGGTCTGGATCTTCGCATGCTGCCTTATGGCTGTTTAGCAACAGGAGATCGCTCTGGCCTCATTGAAGTTGTGAGCACCTCTGAAACAATTGCTGACATTCAGCTGAATATTAGCAATGTGGCTGCTGCAGCAGCTTTCAACAAAGATGCCCTTCTGAACTGGCTGAAGGAATATAATTCTGGGGATGACCTGGACTGAGCAATTGAGGAGTTTACCCTCTCTTGTGCTGGCTACTGTGTAGCTTCTTATGTCCTTGGGATTGGTGACAGATCTAGTGACAACATCATGGTCAAAAAAACCGGCCAGCTCTTCCACATTGACTTTGGACATATTCTTGGGAATTTTAAATCTAAATTTGGCATTAAAAGGGAGAGAGTGCCTTTTATTCTTACTTATGATTTCATTCATGTCATTCAACAAGGAAAAACAGGCAACACAGAAAAGTTTGGCAGGTTCTACCAGTGTTGTGAAGATGCGTATCTGATTTTATGATGATGCGGGAATCTCTTCATCACCCTCTTTGCACTGATGTTGACTGCAGGGCTTCCTGAGCTTACTTCCGTTAAGGATATACAATACCTGAAGGACTCTCTTGCCTTAGGGAAGAGTGAAGAAGAAGCACTCAAACAATTTAAGCAAAAATTTGATGAGGCGCTCAGGGAAAGCTGGACTACTAAAGTGAATTGGATGGCCCACACAGTTCAGAAGGACTACAGATCTTAACGATCAGCCTTTGCTCCTAATGTATTTGTTTGTTTTCATTTTCGTTTTGCACTTGCACTAAACTAAACACGACCCTGCCAGACATGTTATAAAGGGAATGAAATTTTGGAACTCGGTTAAATTAAGAACATGTCATCCCACAAAACCTAATCTGAAAAAATTCCTGATGACCACCCTCTGCTTTCTGAATGCTTCCAAGACTCATCATGAGTATGAGTCAACATTATGGATAATCATTTCCTGCTGACTTTGCACACCAAGGAATGCTACTAGGGATTGTTTGATTTTTTTTTTTTTTAAGGGTTTGGTACTTTACCAGAAAAGTGTAAATAGTTCTTTTCCAGTGCTGTGATCCAGTGTTACCAGTCAGGCACAGCTCTCCACACCTGGGGACTGGGAACTATTCTTACTTTCCAAATAAGGCTTGAGAGAAAGGTGTCTTCCTTCCCTTTTTAAATTGTGTAAACTATAAAATTAACTTGAATTTATGATTATTTTTCAAAAGAAATCTTTTAAACCTGAAAAAAAAAAAAAGAAAATGGCAAACCCAGGAGACTGCACTGGGTGTCAACCTTAGTCTATAGCACCATTGGCACAGTGATCCTGAGAGAAGACACAGCAAGAGCTCCACAACTGTCACCTCTGCCTGCACAGGGAAGAGCTCCAGGCCACAGTGCAGAAGAAGCCGTCACACAGAGCCTGGAGGACCAGAGAACCCAGGAAGTAGCTCACAGTGTGGACACCCAGGTTTGTAGCATAGGCATATGACATCTCCAGAGAGTTAACACAGTGTGTGTTCTGCCTGATGTGAGGGACACCAGCAAGGGACTTCCATGTGTCTGCATGGATGTGGATACATGCTGTAAAGAGGGACCTTGTGGGACATGCTCTACACAAGGGGAGAATAGTTGTTATGGATCAAGGATTGTCTGACTGTGAACACTGAGCTGGTAACAATCCTGACTAAACCAACATTAATGAAGATGTTCACCTAGCTTGGAAATGTGCAACAGAAAATAGAAAGGGAATCAACAAGGACACTGCAAGAAAAATCATGCAATCTGGATGGAAGGCAGCGAGGCAGGAAAGGGGGAACTAGAAAAGGTATGACACAAGAGAGAGATTTTATGCATGTGGAAACACAAGGAGGGCAGAGTGGCTAGAGCAGAATCAGACAAATAGATGTGAAGAGCAATAATTGCAAGGTATTGGAACATGTTGTGTTGCTCAAAGGATGAATTCTGCAGAGCTTCTAATAGCCATTACAAACATGTGCACATCTCAGAACAGCAGAGGAAAAGAGGGAAAGGTATAGAACAGAGGATTTTAGGACATAGATTGCACTTCCTCTGGTACTCCAGGAGTACATGTGCAATTACATTTGTCAACATGGAATGACTGGGTGTGGAGGTTCACACCTGTAATCCCAGCTACTGAGAAGCCTTAGTCAGGAGAATTCCAAGTTCAAGGACAGCTTCAGATATTCAGTGAGAACATCACTGAAAATTGAAAATGTTGGCTGACAGAACAAAGTTACAATGCTCCAGGGGGCAGTAACCTACAGACACACCCATGAACACCAAATGACAGATATAACAACACCAAGAGTGAACCATGATATGAACTAAGAACTTAGATGATCAAAATGGGTCAATATGTTCTTCAATTTCAAGAAGTGTTCCACTGCAGGGGGAGATACTGAGACAGGGGATGTGACACAGGGGTAGATGAGAAGATCACATTCCACTCAGTTCACCATGAGCCTAAACCTGGTCTAGAAATGAAGTTCACCACTAAAACAAACAAATGAAAAACTGAATCCTAGAAGTTAACTTTACCTGTGTTACTTGTTGAAAATAGGTAGTACCCATAACTCTCTGTTTTTTTCTTCATTGCTTATTTATAAACAGGGTTAGAGGGAAAATATGGAATCTTGTGATGATTCTTCCATTTTTTTGAAAGTACAACATTTTGAGAATCTGCCTCTAATTTTGCATTTGCTCACACTTTAATAATATCAACATGAATGAAACCAGATACCACAAAAAAGGAACCCAATTTCCGGGATTCATAGAGAAGGGGATGAGATTCACAGACATTCCACACAAGTCAGCTTCCTCATCACTTTGTGTCTGAGAAAAGACAGACAGAAGATGAAATGGAAGACAAAGAAATAAGAACAAAGGAAACAGAACCCTTAAAAAAAATGGTGGTATAAAGTTATTCATGACTTTTGACTTATAGTTCAATTCAGGTACAGGATATACTATGAGAAAGGTATATGCACGTGGGCATACACACACACACACGCACATTTTCATGAATAACAGACTAAATGTCTCCATGAAATTCAAATGTTGACACCTAACCACAAATATGACAGAATTTGGATACAGGACCTACATGGAAATATCTAAGATTGGATTAAGTTCATAAGGTAGGGTCCTGGTCCAGTGGGATTCTTCTCCCTATAGGAAAAACTGGAGAATGCAGCCGCTCTCTCCAGGTGGACACAAGAGAATGGTGGAAAATACCTTCTGCTTGCAAGAGACAGTGCTCCCAGAAGGCCAAGCATACTGGTTCCTGAGTTAACATTCTAGCCAGCAGAAGAGGGGAAAGCAAATTTCTTTTCAAGAACCCCATGTGTGGTGTTTTGTGATAATGGCCTCTGCAAATTGTGTCTTTGAGGGAAAGGCATTTTAGTGGAGAACATTTAAAGCTGTGGAATTTCTTATGAATACCAATTTTAATTATGAATTCATGTATTTGTGTGTTTCATTTTGTTTAAACAATGGAAGAGTAGTCTTGGTTACATAACACACTGAGGACAGAGAGGCCTGCCCATGTGACCATAGCAGGGGACAGGCATGTCACCAGTGTCCACAGGGCTATATCAGTGTAATTGACATGGCAGGATGAAGAAACAGAGACTGTGAAAGTATGTGGAGAAAAACAAGTTTATTCAAATGAAAGACCTCATTCTGGAGTTAGGTGTCATGTCCGAACCATGGAAGCCTAGAGGACAGTAGATATGTGAACTTTTGCACATGGGATCAAAGTCCAAGGATCACATGGCCACAGGGGGAGGATCCATGAACCACAGTGGTGGGAAAAACAGGCAAGGAACCACCTACATATCACCTGTGAGACATTCTGAGGATCTAGTGAAACCCTGACTTCAAAAGCACAAGGACTTCAAGGTAGGGGAGGTGAAAGTGAAGAATAGGGAATGTGCAGCAAAGACTGTGCAAAGGCCATGGTGACAGCACAGGGGACAGGTTCTCGCTGCCTCCCACAGTGAATTACTGAGAGAAGAAACACGTTAAGAGACATGAGAGACTTCATCCAGTGAGAAAACCCTGTACCTTAACCTGAGTGGACATCACTGTGGAGCATTTTCTGCAGATAACAGAGATGTCCCCCAGCAGCTCACTGCATGTTCAGGAGTCAATCTCCCAATTCTCTTACCTACTCTATTGGTAGAATTCTCCTCATATTACACATATGATTCCTGCACCATCAGAACCCTATTGAGTCCTTTTGTTCATCATGTCTTATGATCTCAGGACAGTGGGGTACATCCATGCCCTGAAGGCTTGCCTGGAAAGTATAAGGAGGAAAAGGGGCATTTGCAGGACACAGAGGTAGTTTCTTAGGTCAGCACAGTTTAATAGATCTATGATACAAACTGCAACTTGAATTTTGCATTTGATCCAAGTTGTATTTTAAAAAGACTATCAGGAGACTGAAATCCAGTACCAGTCCGAGCCCCATGCAGATCTGCATCAACAGCCCAGCGTCCATGAATGTCATTGCACGTGCTGCACTGTGGCTCCACATCTACGAGTGTGTGAAGATGCCTCTGCCACTCTCTTGATTATTCTCACCATCACTGCTGTCATTGTTAGTTGCAAATTAAACTTCAGATTTTATGATAAAATAAAATCCTTTCATGATAAACAAAAGTTAAAAGAATTGACAAAGAAGAAGCCTGAACTTCAGAAGATTCTCCGTAAAATATTACAAGAGTAAGAAATGAAAAACAACAATAAAGTCAGCAAAGGGAGGAACTACACTAATGGAAAAGACAAACAAAAAAGAAACCAAATCAAATTAAAAATAAGACAAAATGATCAGGAATATGAGTTATATCTACATAACAACCCACAATATAAATGACCTACAATCATTAATCAAAAGACATGAACTAGCAGATTGACTATAAAAAAAAAACAATGTGCTGCTTTCAAGAGACTCATCTCATAAGAAAAGACATCCAGAGACTGAAGATGAAAGGATGATATGAAACATACCACACACACAAGGATCACACATGCTGACCAAAGGGGATTCTCTCTGGAATGTGAAGGCAGTTCAAAATAGAAAGTCAGTCACCATATTATGTATCAATCATAGAGAATAGGAAATGAAAGCCCTTGTGTCTCAATTGATGCAGAGGATACATTGAGCAAAGTCAAGGGGCTACATTGAAAATACCACAAAGAACACTCAGGAGACTACCAAGAGAAGAAAACTACTTCAAGACAATGAAGGGCAACAAGAAGGACCCCCAGCTAGCATCATCCTCATTGGTAGAAACTGAAAACTTTATCCATAATGTCAGGAGCAAACCAAGAAAATTTCACTTTTAAACTTGGTATTTTCCATAGTGTGGGAGGGCCAGGTAAGAGCAATTGGGGGGAAAAGAGAAGAAGTAGAAGAAGAAGAAAGAAAAAAATTTAAAAAGTGTCCAAATTGCACAGGAAGAGGGAAAAGCATCTCTCACAGATTACATGATTTACATGGGAAAACATTTTAATATTCAAGAGAACTGCCAGTCTTATATAAATTATTCAGCACAGCTGGGAGGACAGGATCAACATGCTAGTATCCCTGGTGTCTACACACCTGTAATGAAAAGTCTCTAAGGTGAAATTAGGAAAATATTGACATTTAAAATCACGCCTGAGGGCTAGGGAGATAGTTCAGTTGGTAGAGTGCTTGCCTTGTAAGCACAAGGCCCTGGGTTCAATCCCCAGCACCAAAAAAAAAAAAAAAAAAAAAAAATCATGCCTGAAAGAGTAGAATTCTGAGTATAAATTTAAGGAAGGATTTCCATGTCGTGTAGGCCCCGTCCACAGAATCAGGCCCAACTCAGCTCCGTCCCAGCCCCTGGTGTAGCATTGAGCTGTGGTTAACCATCTGTCAACATGTGGAGGCACCTCTGCCCACTAGCAGGGATTATACTCCACTTGTAGACCACCATCACTAGAGGGACCACAAACTTTTAGGGTCACTGTTTTTTCAAGTTCCTCCCAGGCATGAAGCTACTGAAGAATAAGAGGGTTGAACAGTACCATATAGTTTTATGGTAGATTTTTTAAATAGTAGTAATATTATGATTTTTCATATTTACCATTTTTCCTATTTTCTTTTTAATATTTTTCTCATCCTCTCTATTTTCCTCTTATCTATCTCTCTCCTTGGATACTCTTTCTCCCTTTTCACATGCTGACAACCAATTTCTTTTAATTCCAATTTCACTACTCCTATGGCACAGTACCTCTATGGAAGCACTTTTTATCTCATTAACATTATATCCTACACCCCTCCCCATCCTCTTTGTCCACCATTAGAAATTGTGGTCCTTATTGCAAACCTATTGGCTAACCTGCAGATAATATTCAATCTCATAATTTCTGTTTATTAAGACAATATGATTAATATCTTAAAAGGGACTATTAGTGTCAAGGATGTGTATCATTTTTTATGGTTTGCGGTTGATATTGATCTCTCATTTCAAGGTGAGGTACTGGAGACCGATAGGGATACAATAAGTCTATAGGGGGGAAAATGAAATATCTCAGATTTGCACACCTAACGGGGAAGGTACATGAACAATATGAGAAAACAAGGGAGAAAAGAAGAAAGTGTTCCAAGAAAACCTAGATGCTACATCAATAAAATCTAATGACAGCGTGGAAGAAGAAATTTCAGAAAGGGAGTTCAGAATGTACATAATTACGATGATCAGAGAAGCAAATGATGAGAAAAGAGAGCAAAGGTAGACAGACTTTGAATGATCACACCAATCAACAGTTAAAAGAGCAAATGCAGGAAGCAAATGACCATTTTGATAAAGAAATAGAGATTCTAAAAAAAAAAAAAACCAGAAATCCATTAAAGAAAGGAAACAATACACCAAATTAAAAACTCCAGAAAGCATAATCAATAGGCTAGATTCCTTGGAAAACAGAATCTTAGAAATTGAAGATAAAATATTTACTCTTGAAAACAAGGTTGACCAAACAGAGAAGATGGTAAGAAACCATAAATGGAAATTACAAGAAATAAGGGACAACATGAAAAGAACAAATTTAAGAATTATAGGGATTGTGGAAGGCACAGAGAAACACACCAAAGGAATGAACAATCTATTCAACAAAATAATACCTGAAAATTTCCCAAATCTGAAGAATAAAATGAAAAATCAAAACAAGAGGCTTATGGGACACCAAAAATACAAAATTACAACAGATTCACAACAAGTCACATTATAATGAAAATACCTCACATACCCAATAAAGATAGAATTTTAAAGGCTGTGAGAGAAAAAAATCAAATTACATTCAGGGAGAAACCAATATGGATATTAGCAGATTTCTGAATCCAGACCCTAAAAGCTAGAAGGGACCGAAATGACAATTTTCAAGCTCTGAAAAAAATGGAGGCCAACCAAGAATCTTAAACCCAGCAAAACTTACCTTCAGATTTGATAATGAATTGAAATCCTTCCATGATAAACGAAAGTCAAAAGAACTTACAAAAAGAAAGCTAGTTCTATAGAACATTCTCAGCAAATATTCCATGAGGAAGAACGTAAAAACAGTGATATAAGTCAACATAGGGATGAACTACCCTAAAGGAATAACAAAATAAAGGAGAAATCAACTCAAGTTAAAAACCAAAAATAAGCCAAAATGACTGGGAATACAAATCATATCTCAATAATAACCCTGAATGTTAATGGCCTAAACTAATCAATCAAAAGACATAGACAGGCAGATTGTATTAAAAACACCCAACAACCTCTTTCCTTCCAGAGACTCATCTCATATGAAAAGAAACCCACAGAAAAGGTGAAAGGATGGAAAAAACATACCAGATACATAGACTCAGTAAAATAGCAGGGGTCTCCATCCTCATAATAGATAAAGCAAACATCAAGCCACAATTAATTAGAAGCCACAATTTCATACTGCTAAAGGAAGCATAAATCAGCAAGACATAACAACCATAAATATTCATATGCCAAACAATGGCTCAACCATGTACATCAAACAAATCCTTCTCAATTTCAGGAAACAAATGGACCACAACACAATATTATTAGGTGACTTGAACTCACTTCTCTCACCATTTGACAGATCTTCAAAAAAAAATTGAACAAAGAACCCATAGATCTCAAACACAAAATTGATAATTTAGCCTTAACAGACTATATAGAATATTCCATCCATCATTGAGAGAATACATTTTCCTCTAAGCAGCACATGTATCCTTCTCTGAAACACGCCATATGTTATGCCACAAAGCTACTCTTAGCAAATACAAAAAGATAGAGATATTACCTTGTATTCTATGAGATCATGATAGAATAAAATTAGAAATCAATGACAAAGAAAAACAAAAATTACTCTAACACCTGGAGATTAAATAATATACTATTGAATGAAACATGAATAACAGAAGACACCAGGGGGAAAATAAAACAATTCTTAGAGGTAAACATGAACAAAGATGCAACATATCAAAATCTCTGGGACACTATGAAAGCAGGATTAAGAGGAAATTCATTGCATGCAACACACTCAATAAAACAAGGAAAAGTCAACAAATAAATGAACTAACATTATAACTCGTAACCCTAGAAAGAAGAGCAGATGAACCCCAAAAGTAGTAGAAAACAGGAAATAATTAAAATCAGAACAGAAATCAAAGAAATTGAAACAAAAGAAACAATTAAAAAATGACAAAATAAAAAGTTTGTGCTTTGAAAAAATAAACATTGATGAACCCTTAGGCACACTAATGAAGAGAAGGAGAGAGAAATCTCAAATTACTAAAATTCAGGATGAAAAAGTAAACATCATGTAGATACCATTGAAATACAAAAAATAATTAGAAGATATTTTGAAAATCTATACTGCCACTAAAAAGACAACCTTGAAGACATCAACAGGTTTCTAGTGCCATATGATCCACTCAAACTGAATCAGGAACACCTACACAATTCAAATAGATCAGTTTCAAGCTATGAAATAGAAGAAGTCATCAAAAGTTCACCAAGAAAGAAAAGTCCAGTACCAAAAGGATTCCGAGCCAAGTTATAAAAGACATTCAAAGAAGAGCTCATACCAATATGCCTCAAAATATTCCAAGAAATAGAAGAGGAGGGGACTCTTCCTAACTCATTCTATGAAGCTAATATCACCCTGACAAAAACCAGACAAAGATACATTGAAGAAAGAAAATTTCAGACCAATAACCTTAATTAACATAGATGCAAAAATTCTTAACAAAATTTTAGCATATAACACACAAAAACATATTTAAAAGATAGTGCACCACGATCAAGTGGGTTTTATCCCAGGGATGCAAGGATGTTTCAACACTTAAAAGTCAATAAATGTAATTCACCACATCAACAGATTTAAAGTTATGAATCACACAATTATGTCACTCAATTCAGGAAAAGCATTTGATAAAATACAGTACCCCTTCATGCTCAAAACACTAGAAAAAATAAGAATAGTAGGAACATTCCTCAACGTTGTAAAGGATATAAATGCAAAGCCCATGGCCAACATCATTCTAAATGGAGAAAAACTGAAAGCATTCTCCCAAAAAACTGGAACAAGGCAGACATGTCCTCTTTCACCACTTCTATTCAACATTGTCCTTGAAACTCTAGCCAGAGCAAATAGACAGACCAAAGAAATTAAAAGGATGCAAATAGGAAAAGAAGAACTCAATCTACCCTATTTGATGATGACATGATTCTATATTTAGAAGATCTGAAAAGTTTCATGAGAAAACTTCTAGAACTCATAAATGAATTCAGTAAAGTAGTAGGATATAAAATCAATGCTCATTCATTTAATGCATTTTTATTTTTAAGTGATGACTACTCTGAAAGAGAATTAGGAAAACTACCCCATTCACAATAGCCTCAAAAAAAATGAAATACTTTGAAATCAATCTATCAAAAGAGGTGAAACACCTCTACAATAAAAACTACAGAACCCTAAAGAAAAAAATTAATGAAAACCTTAGAAGATGGAAATATCTCCCTGTTCTTGGATAGTCAAATTTAATATTGTCAAAATGGTCATGCTACCAAAAGTGCTATACAAATTCAATGCAATTCCAATTAATATTCCAATGACATACCTCATAGAAAAGAGCAAGCAACCATAAAATTTATTTGGGAAAATAAGAGACTCAGAATGGCTAAAGCAATCCTTAGCAGAAAGAGAAGTAGGGGGTATCACAATACCAGACCTTCAACTATACAACAGAACAACAATAAGTAAAACAGCATGGTGTTGCCACCAAAATAGGTAGATCAATGGTACAGAATATAGGACATGGACACAAACCCACATAAATACAGTTGTCTTATACTAGACAAAGATACAAAAAACATAAAAGGGAGAAAAGGTAGTCTCTTCAACAAATGGTGCTGGGAAAACGGGAAAACCATATGCAGCATAATGAAACTGAACACCTGTCTATCACCCTGCACAAAACTCAACTTGAAATGAGTCAAAGACCTTGGAATTAGTCTAGAGACTCTGCACCTAACAAAAGAAAAATTAGGTCCATATCTTCTCATGTCGGCTTAGGACCACACTTCCTTAACATGACTTCCAAAGCTCAATAAATAAAAGCAGGAAACAATACTTGGGATAAATTCAAACTCAAAAGCTTTTCTCAGCAAAGGAAACAATCAACAATGTGAAGAGAATGTCTACAGTATGGGAGATAATCTTTGCCACACACACTTTGGATGGAGCTCTAATCTCCAGACTCGATAAAGAACTCAAAAAACTACACCAAGAATACAAATAACCCAATCAATAAATGGGCT